>NC_081415.1:379949891-380239710 GCF_030272615.1 Cryptomeria japonica | reverse complement strand
CTCAAAAGCCCCATTTTCGGAGCATCAAAATCAGTATTATGAGGCACAACAAGGTTTCAAGATGTAAGCCCTGATTCTACAACCTGTAGCATCAAAATTCAATTTTGATGCACATTGTGCTCTTAGAACCCTGTTTTAGAAATTGTGCCTCGAAAGCCCTAGTTTTGGAGCATCAAAACCAGTTTTGGAACTTCAAAACTTATTTATGGAGGCATAACAAGATTTCCAAATGCAAGTCTTGATTCTGGAGCTGGTAGCGTCCAAATTTTGAAGCATTAAAATCTTAGAACCTCAGTTTTGAAGCATCAAAATTGGTGTTTGGAGGCACAACAAGCTTTCAAGACTCAAGTCCCTATTCCAAAGCCTGTAGTGTCAAAACATGATTTTGATGCACATCGTTCCTGCTCTTAGAACCTCATTCCGGAGCGTGTGGCTCGAAAGCTCCAGTTTAAAAACATGAAATTCAATGTTTAAAGGCACAACAAGGTTTCAAGACACAAGTCTCTATTCTCAAGCTGATGGCGTCAAAACACAATTTTGACAAACATGGTATTCTTAGAATCTCATTTCGGAGGTTGTGCCTCAAAAGCCTCCTTTATGGAGCATAAAAATTAGTGTATGGAAGCACAAAGAGGTTTTAATAAACGTGTCCCAATTCCATAGTCGGTACATTCAAAACACAATTTTGATGAATATCGTGCTCTTAGAAGCTAATTTCGAAGCTTGTACCTTGAAAACCCTAATTTTGGAACATCAAAATCAATGTTTTGAGGCACAACAAGGTTTCAAGAAGCAAGTCCCTCTTCTGGAGCGTGTAGCGTCAAAATTCCATTTTGATGCATATCATTATCTTAGAAGCTCATTTCAGAGCTTGTGCCTCGAAAGACCCAGTTTTGGAGCATCAAAATCAATGTTTGGAGTCACAACAGGGTTTAGAGATGCAAGTCCCGATTCTAGAGTCAAAAGCTTCAAAATATGATTTTGGCGCACATTGTACTCTTAGAACCTCATTTCGGAGCGTGTGGCTCAAAAGCCCCATTTTTGGATCATCAAAATCAGTGTTTTGAGGGACAACAAGGTTTAAAGATGCAAGCCTCGATTCTAGAGCCAGTAGGATAAAAATTCAATTTTGATGCACATTGTGCTCTTAGAACCCTAGTTTAGAAATTGTGCCACAAAAGCCCTAGTTCTAGAGCATCAAAATTGATGTTTGGAGGCACAACAAGGTTTGAAGATGAAAGTCCTGATTCTAGAGCCGGTAGCGTCAAAATTTGATTTTGACGCACATCGTGCTCTCAGAACCTTGGTTTGGAGCTTATGCTTAAAATCTTGAGTTTCGAAGCATCAAAAATGGTGTTCGGAGGCACAACAAGCTTTCAAGATGCAACTCCCTATTTCGGAGCCTGTAGTGTCAAAACATGATTTTGATGCACATCATGCTCTTAGAAGCTCATTTTGGAGTGTGTGGCTCGAAAGCTACAGTTTCAGATAATCAAAATCAATGTTTAAAGGCACAACAAGGTTTCAAGACACTTGTCCCGATTCTCAAGCTGATAGTGTCAAAACTTGATTTTGACAAACATGGTGTTCTTAGAACCTCATTTCAGAGGTTGTGCCTCAAAAGCCTCATTTTTGGAGCATAAAAATTAGTTTTTGGAGACACAACAAGGTTTCAAGACGCAAGTCCCAATTCCAGAGTCGGTAGCATCAAAACGAAATTTTGATGTACATCCTGCTCTTAGAACCTCATTCCAGAGCTTGTGGCTTGAAAGCCCTGATTTTGGAACATCCAAATGAATGTTTTGAGGCAAAACAAGGTTTCAAGAAGCAAGTCCCTATTCCGAAGACTGTTGAGTCAAAATTCTATTTTGATGCACGTCATTCTCTTAGAAGCTCATTTCAGAACTTGTTCCTCAAAAGACCCAGTTTTGGAGCATCAAAATCAATGTTTAGAGGCACAACAAGGTTTCAAGATGCAAGTCACGATTCTAGAGTCAATAGCATCAATATTTGATTTTGGCACACATCGTGCTCTTAGAACCTCATTTGAAGCTTGTGCCTCGAAAGCCCTAATTTTGGAGCATCAAAATCAGTGTTTTGAGGCACAACAATTTTTCAAGATGCAAGCCCCGATTCTAGAGCCAGTAGCATTAGAATTTGATTTTGATGCACATCGCACTCTTAGAACTTTGTTTTGGAGCTTATGCCTCAAAGTCTTCGCTTTCAAAGCATCGAAATTGGTGTTTGGAGGCACACCAAGCTTTCAAGATGCAAGTCCCTATTTTGGAGCCTATAGTTTCAAAACGTGATTTTGATGCAAATCATGCTCTTATAACCTCATTTCGGAGTATCTGGCTCGTAAGCTCCAGTTTTAAAACATCAAAATCAATGTTTAAAGGCACAAAAAGGTTTCAAGACACAACTCCCGATTCTCAAGATGATAGCGTAAAAATATGATTTTGACAAACATGGTATTCTTAGAACCTCATTTCGGAGGTTGTGCCTCAAAAGCCTTGTTTTTGGAGCACAAAAATTAGTGTTTGGAGGCACAACAAGGTTTCGAGACACAAGTCCGAGTTCTAGAGTCGGTAGCATCAAAATGCAATTTTGATGTACATCGTGCTCTTAGAACCTCATTTCAGAGCTTGTGCCTTGAAAGCCCTGATTTTGGAACATCAAAATCAATGTTTTGAAGTACAACAAGGTTTCTAGAAGAAAGTCCCTATTCTGGAGCCTGTAGCATCAAAATTCCATTTTGAGGGACATCATTCTCTTAGAAGCTCATTTCGGAGCTTGTGCCTCGAATGAACCAGTTTTGGAGCATCAAAATCAATGTTTGGAGGCACAATAAGGTTTCAAGCTGCAAGTACCGATTCTAGAGTCAATAGCGTCAAAATCTGATTTTGGCACACATCCTGCTCTTAGAACCTCATTTTGAAGCTTGTGCCTCAAAAGCCTTGTTTTCAAAACATCAAAATCAGTGTTTTGAGGCATAATAAGGTTTCAATTCAAGATGCAAGCCCGATTCTAGAGCCAGTAGCATCAAAATTCAATTTTGATGCACATTGTGCTCTTAGAACCTCGGTTTAGAAATTTTGCCTTAAAAGCCCTATTTTTGGAGCATCAAAATCGATGTTTGGAGGCACAATAAGGTTTCAAGAAGCAAGTCCTAATTCTGGAGCCGGTAGTGTCAAAATTTGAATTTGGCACACATCGTGCTCTTAGAACCTTGTTTTGGAGCTTATGCCTCAAAATCTTCGGTTTCGAAGCATTGAAATTGGTGTTTGGAGGCACAACAAGATTTTAAGATGCAAGTCCCTATTCCGAAGCCTTTAGTGTCAAAATGTTATTTTGATGCACATCGTGCATGCTCTTAGAACCTCGTTTCAGAGCGTGTGGCTCGAAAGCTCCAGTTTCAAAACATCAAATCTAATGTTTAAAGGCACAACAAGGTTTAAAGACACAAGACTCGATTCTCAAGCTAATAGCATCAAAACATGATTTTTACAAACATGGTGTTCTTAGAACCTCATTTCGAAGGTCGTGCCTCAAAAGCATCATTTATGGAGCATAAAAAATTAGTGTTTCGAGGCACAACAGGGTTTCAAGACACAAGTCCCAATTCCAGAGTCAGTAGCGTCAAAACACAATTTTGATGTACATCATGCTCTTAGACCCTCATTTTGGAGCTTGTGCCTTGAAAACCTTGACTTGGGAACATCAAAATCAATGTTTTGAGGCACAACAAGGTTTCAGGAAGCAAGTCCCTATTCTGGAGCTTGTAGTGTTAAAATTCCATTTTGACGCACATCATACTCTTAGAACCTCATTTCAAAGCTTGTGCCTTGAAATCCCTTGTTTTGGAGCATCAAAATCAGTGTTTTGAGGCACAATAGAGTTTCAAGATGCAAGCCCCGATTCTAGTGCATTTTGACGCACATTGTGCTCTTAGAACCCTATTTTAGAAATTATGCCTGAAAAGCCCCAGTTTTGGAGCATGAAAATCGATGTTTGGAGGCACAATAAGTTTTCAAGATGTACCTCCTGATAATAGAGCCAGTAGCCTCAAAATTTGATTTTGATGCACATCGTGCTCTTAGAACCTTGTTTTGGTGCTTATGCCTCAAATCTTGGGTTTGGAAGCATCCAAATTGGTGTTTGGAAGCACAACAAGCTTTCAAGATGCAAGTCATGCACATCGTGCTCTTAGAACCTTATTTCCAAGCGTGTGGCTCGAAAGCTCCAGTTTCAAAACATCAATATCAATGTTTAAGGGCACAACAAGGTTTCAAGACACAAATCCCGCTTCTCAAGCTGATATTGTCAAAACACGATTTTGACAAACATGGTGTTCTTAGAACCTCATTTCGGAGGTTCTGCCTCAAAAGCCTTGTTTTTGGAGCATAAAAATTACTGTTTGGAGGCACAATAAGGTTTCAAGACACAAGTCCCAATTCTAGAGTCGATAGCGTCAAAACGCAATTTTGATGTACATCATGCTCTTAGAACCTCATTTTGGAGCAAGATTTCAAGAAGCAAGTCGCTATTCCAGAGCCTGTAGCGTCAAAATTACATTTTAACATACATCATTCTCTTAAAAGCTCATTTCAGAGCTTGTGCCTCGAAAGACCTAGTTTTGGAGCATCAAAATCAATGTTTGGAGGCACAACAAGGTTTCAAGATGCAAGTCTTGATTCTAGAGTCAATAGCGTCAAAAGCTGATTTTTGTGCACATCGTGCTCTTAGACCCTCATTTCGAAGCTTATGCCACGCATTTTTGGAGCATCAAAATCATTGTTTGGAGGCACAACAAAGTTTCAAGATGCAATCCTGATTCTCAAGCCAATAGCATCAAAATTCAATTTTGATGCACGTTGTGCTCTTAGAACCCTGTTTTAGAAATTGTGCCCCAAAGCCTCAGTTTTGGAGCATCAAAATCAATGTTTGGAGGCACAATAAGTTTTTAAGATGCAAGTCCTGATTCTGAAGTGGGTAGCATCAAAATTTTATTTTCACACACATCGTGCTCTTAGAACCTTGTTTTGGAGTTTATGCCTCAAAATCTTTAGTTTTGAAGTATCGAAATTGGTGTTTGGACGCACAACAAGCTTTCAAGAGGCAAGTCCCTATTCTAGAGCCTATAGTGTCAAAACTTTATTTTGATGCACATCGTTCTCTTAGAACCTCATTTCGAAGTGTGTGGCTTGAAAGCTCCAGTTTCAAAACATCAAAATCAATGTTTAAAGGTAAAACAAGCTTTCAAGACACATGTCCCGATTTTCAAGCTGATAGCATGAAAACATGATTTCGACAAACATGGTATTCTTAGAACGTCATTTCAGAGGTTGTGGCTCAAAAGTCTCTCTTTTGGAGCATAAAAATTAGTGTTTGGAGGCACAACAAGTTTTCGAGACACAAGTCCCAATTCTAGAGTCAGTAGCATCAAAATGCAATTTTGATGTACATCGTGCTCTTAGAACCTTATTTTGGAGCTTGTGGCTTGAAAGCCCTGATTTTGGAATATCAAAATCAACGTTTTGAGGAACAACAAGGTTTCAAGAAGCTGGTCCCTATTCTGGAGCCCCTAGCGTCAAAATTCCATTTTGATGCACATCATTCTCTAAGAAGCTCATTTCGGAGCTTGTGCCTCGAATGAACCAGTTCAAATCTGATTTTGGCACTCATCCTGATCTTAGAACCTCATTTCGAAGCTTGTGCCTCGAAAGCCGCAGTTTCAAAACATCAATATCAGTGTTTTGAGTCACAACAAGGTTTGAAGATGCGAGCCCCGATTCTAGAGCTAGTAGCATCAAAATTCAATTTTGATGCACATTATGCTTTTATAACCCCATTTTACAAATTTTGCCTCAAAAGCCCTATTTTTGGAGCATCAAAATTGATGTTTGGAGGCACAACAAGGTTTCAAAATGCAAGTCCTGATTCTGGAGCTGGTAGCATCAAAAGTTGATTTTGACACACATCATGCTCTTAGAACCTTGTTTTGGAGCTTATGCCTCAAAATCTTCGGTTTCGAAGCATTGAAATTCGTGTTTGGAAGCATAACAAGCTTTCAAGAAACAAGTCCCTATTCCGAAGCCTGTAGTGTCAAAACGTTATTTTGATGTACATCATGCGTGCTCTTAGAACCTCATTTCGGAGCGTGTGTGGCTTGAAAGCTCCAGTTTAAAAACATCAAAATTAATGTTTAAAGGCACAACAAGGTTACAAGACACAAGTCACAATTCTCAAGCTGATAGCGTCAAAACATGATTTTTACAAACATGGTGTTCTTAGAACCTCATTTGGGAGGTCGTGCCTCAAAAGCATCATTTTTGGAGCATAAAAATTAGTGTTTGGAGGCACAACAAGGTTTCAAGACAAAAGTCCCAATTCCAGAGTTGGTAGCGTCTAAACGCAATTTTGTTGTACATCATGCTCCTAGAACCTCATTTCGGAGCTTGTGCCTTGAAAGCCCTGATTTTGGAACATCAAAATCAATGTTTTGGGCACAACAAGGTTAGTCTCAATTTCGGAGCCTGTAGCGTCAAAATTCTATTTTGATGCACATCATTCTCTTAGAAGCTCATTTCGGAGCTTGTGCCTTGAAAGACCCTGTTTTGGAGCATCAAATTCAATGTTTGGAGGCACAACAAATTTTCAAGATGCAAGTCCTGATTCTAGAGCCAGCAGCATCAAAATTCAATTTTGATGCACATTGTGCTATTAGAACCCTATTTTAGAAATTGTGCCTCAGAAGACCCAGTTTTGGAGCATCAAAATCGATGTTTGGAGGCACAAGAAGGTTTCAAGATGCAAGTCCTGATTCTGGAGCCAATAGCATCAACATTTAATTTTAACGCACATTGTGCTCTTAGAACCTTGTTTTGGAGCTTATGCCTCAAAATCTTCGCTTTCAAAGCATTGAAATTGGAGTTTGGAGGCACAACAAGCTTTCAAGATGCAAGTCATTATCCCAGAGCCTGTCGTTTCAAACGTGATTTTGATGCACATCATGCTCTTATAACCTTGTTTCAGAGCATGTGGCTCGAAAGCTCCAGTTTCAAAACATCAAAATCAATGTTTAAAGGCACAACAAGGTTTCAAGACACAAGTCCAAATTTCAGAGTCGGGTAGCGTCAAAGCATAATTTTTATGTACATCATGCTCTTAGAACCTCATTTCGATGCTTGTGCCTTGAAAGCCCTAATTTGGGAACATCAAAATCAATGTTTTGAGGCACAACAAGGTTTCAGGGAGCAAGTCCCTATTCCGGAGCTTGTAGCGTTAAAATTCCATTTTGACGCACATCATTCTTTTAGAAACTCATTTTAGAAAGTCATTTTGAAGTTTGTGCCTCGAAAGCCCCAGTTTCGGAGCATTAAAATAAATGTTTTGAGGCACAACAGAGTTTCAAGATGCAAGCCTTGATTCTAGTGTCAGTAGCATCAAAATTCAATTTTGATGCATATTGTGAATTTTGATGCATATTGTGCTCTTAGAACCCTATTTTAGAAATTGCTCCTCAAAAGCCCTAGTTGTGGAGCATCAAAATTGATGTTTGGAGGCACAATAAGGTTTCAAGATGCAATCCTTGATTCTACAGCCACATTGTGCTCTAAGAACCCTATTTTAGAAATTATGCCTCAAAAGCCCTAGTTTTGGAGCATCGAGACTAGTTTTGGAGCTTTAAAACCGATGTTTGGAGGCATAACAAGGTTTCAAGATGCAAGTCCTGATTCTGGAGCTGCTAGCGTCCAAATTTGATTTTGACACACGTCGTGCTCTTAGAACCTAGTTTTGGAGCTTATGCCTCAAAATCTTTGGTTTCAAAGCATCAAAATCGGTGTTTCGAGGCACAACAATCTTTCAAGATGCAAGTCCCTATTCCGGAGCCTGTAGTGTCAAAACGTGATTTTGATGCAAGTCGTGCTCTTCGAACCTCGTTTCAGAGCGTGTGGCTAGAAAGCTCCAGTTGCAAAACATCAAAATCAATGTTTAAAGGTACAATAAGGTTTCAAGACACATGTCCAGATTCTCAAGCTAATAGCATCAAAACACGATTTTGACAAACATGGTGTTCTTAGAACCTCATTTCAGAGCTTGTGCCTTGAAAGCCCTGATTTTGGAACATCAAAATCAATGTTTTCGGGGACAACAAGGATTCAAGAAGCAATTCACTATTCCAGAGCATCAAACTCAATGTTTGAAGGCACAACAAGGTTTCAAGATGCAAGTCCCGATTCTAAAGTCAATAGCGTCAAAATCTGATTTTGGGGCCCATTGTGCTCTTAGAACATCATTTCAAAGCTTGTGCCTTGAAAGCCCCAGTTTCAAAGCATCAAAATCAGTCTTTTGAGGCACAACAAGGTTTGAAGATGTAAGCCCCTATTCTAGAGGCAATAGCATCAAAATTCAATTTTCATGCACATTGTGCTCTTCGAACACTGTTTTAGAAATTCTGCCTCAGAAGGACAAGTTTTGGGGCATCAAAATCGATGTTTGGAGGCACAACAAGGTTTCAAGATGCAAGTACTGATTTTGGAGCTGGTAGTGTCAAAATTTGATTTTGATGCAGATCATGCTCTTGGAACATTGTTTTGGAGCTTATGCCTCAAAATCTTCCGTTTCAAAGCATCGAAATTCGTGTGAGGAGGCACAACAAGCTGTCAAGACGCAAGTCCCTTTTCCGAAGCCTGTAGTGTGAAAACATGATTTTGATGCACATCGTTCTCTTAGAACCTCATTTCAGAGAGTGTGGCTCAAAAGCTCCAGTGTCAAAATGTGATTTTGATGCACATCATGCTCTTAGAACCTCATTTCAGAGCGTGTGGCTCGAAAGCTCATGTTTCAAAACATCAAAATCAATGTTTAAAGGAACAAAAAGTTTTCACGAAACAAGTCCCGATACTAAAGCTGATGGCGTCAAAACACGATTTTGAGAAACATGGTGTTCTTAGAACCTCATTTTAGAGGTTGTGCCTCAAAAGCCTTGTTTTTGGAGAATAAAAATTAGGGTTTGGAGGCACAATAATATTTCAAGACACGAGTCCCAATTCTAGAGTGGGTAATGTCAAAACGCAATTTGGATGTACATCGTGGTCTTAGAACCTCATTTCGGAGCTCGTGCCTTGAAAGCCCTGATTTTGGAACATCAAAATCAATGTTTTCAGGCACAATAAGGTTTCAAGAAGCAAGTCCGTATTTCGGAGCCTGTAGCATCAAAATTCAATTTTGATGCACATCATTCTCTTAGAAGCTCATTTCAGAGCTTGTGCCTAGAAAGACCTAGTTTTGGAGCATCAAAATCAAGGTTTGGAGGCATAACAAGTTTTCAAGATGCAAGTCCCGATTCTAGAGTCAATAGCATCAAAATTTGAATTTGGCACACATCCTGCTCTTAGAATCTCATTTCGAATCTTGTGCCTCAAAATCCTTAGTTTCGGAGCATCAAAACCAGTGTTTTGAAGCACAACAAGGTTTCAAGATGCAAGCCCCAATTGTAGAGCCATTAGCATCAAAATTCAATTTTGATGCGCATTGTGCTCTTCGTAGCCTGTTTCAGAAATTGTGCCTCAAAAGCCCAAGTTTTGGAGCATCAAAATTGATGTTTGAAGGCACAACAAGGTTTCAAGATGCAAGTACTGATTTTGGAGCCAGTAGCATCAAAATTGGATTTTGACGCACATCATGCTCTTGGAACCTTGTTTTGGAGCTTATGCATCAAAGCCTTCGGTTTCGAAGCATCAAAATTGGTGTGTGGAGGCGCAACAAGCTTTCAAGATGCAAGTCCCTATTTCGGAGACTGTAGTGTCAAAACATGATTTTGATGCACATTGTGCTCTTAGAACCTCATTTCGGAGTGTATGACTCGAAAGCTCCAGTTTCAAAACATCAAAATCAATGTTTAAAGGAAAAATAAGGTTTCAAGACACAAGGCTCGATTCTGAAGCTGATAGCATCAAACCACGATTCTGACAAACATGCTATTCTTAGAACCTCATTTCGGAGGTTGTGTCTTAAAAGCCTCATTTTTGGAGCATAAAAATTAGTGTTTGGAGGCACAACAATGTTTCAAGACACAAGTCCCAATTCCATAGTCAGTAGCGTCAAAATGCAATTTTGATGTACATCGTGCTCTTAGAACCTCATTTCGGAGCTTGTGCCTTGAAAGCCCTAATTTTGGAACATCAAAATCAGTGTTTGGAGAAACAACAAGGTTTCAATAAGCAAGTCCCTATTCCCGAGCCTATAGCGTCAAAATGGAATTTTGACGCACAACATTCTCTTTGAAGCTCATTTCAGAGCTTGTGCCTTGAAACACCCAATTTTGGAGCATCAAAATCAATGTTTGGAGACACAACAAGGTTTCAAGATGCAAGTCCCAATTCTAGAGTCAATAGCGTTAAATTCTGATTTTGGCGCACATCATGCAGTCAATAGCGTTAAAATCAGTGTTTTGAGGCACAACAAGATTTCAAGATGCAAGCCCCGATTCTACAGCCAGTAGCATCAAAATTCAATTTTGATGCACATTGTGCTCTTAGAACCATGTTTTAGAAATTGTGCCTCAAAAGCCCTAGTTTTGGAGCATCAAAACCAGTTTTAGAGATTGAAAACCGATGTTTGCAGGCATTACAATGTTTCAAGATGCAAATCTTGATTCTGGTTTCGAAGCATCAAAATTGGTATTTGGAGGCACAACAATCTTTCAAGACGCATGTCAAAACGTGATTTTTATGCAAGTCGTGCTCTTAGAACCTCGTTTCGGAGCATGTGGCTCGAAAGATCCAGTTTCTAAACATCAAAATCAATGTTTAAAGGTACAATAAGGTTTGAAGACACATATCTAGATTCTCAAGTTGATAGCGTCAAAACACGAGCCCCTATTTTGGATCCTGTAGCATCAAAATTCCGGAGCCTATAGCGTCAAAATTCCATTTTGACGTGCATCATTCTCTTAGAAGTTCATTTCGGAGCTTGTGCCTCAAAAGACCCAGTTTTGGAGCATCAAAATCAATGTTTGAAGGCACAACAAGGTTTCAAAATGCAAGTCCCGATTCTAGAGTCAATAGCGTCAAAATCTGATTTTGGTGCCCATCATGCTCTTAGAACATCATTTCGAAGCTTGTGCCTTGAAAGCCCCGGTTTCGGAGCATCAAAATCAGTCTTTTGAGGCACAACAAGTTTTCACGATGCAAGTACCGATTTTGGAGCAGGTAGCGTCAAAATTTGATTTTGATGCAGATCTTGCTCTTGGAACCTTATTTGGGAGCTTATTCCTCAAAATCTTCAGTTTCGAAGCATCGAAATTGGTATGTGGAGGCACAACAAGATGTCAAGATGCAAGTCCCTATTCTGGAGCCTGTAGTGTGAAAACATGATTTTGATGCACATCGTTCTGTTAGAACCTCATTCTGGAGATTGTGGCTCGAAAGCTCTTGTGTCAAAACATCAAAACTGGTGTTTGGAGGCACAACAAGCTTTAAAGATGCAAGTCCCTATTCGGGAGCCTGTGGTGTCAAAACGTGATTTTGATGCACATCATGCTCTTAGAACCTCATTTTGGAGCATATGGCTCGAAAGCTCAAGTTTCAAAACATCAAAATCAATGTTTAAAGGAACAACAAGTTTTCACGAAACAAGTCCTGATTCTCAAGCTGATGGTGTCAAAACATGATTTTGAAAAACATGGTGTTCTTAGAACCTCATTTCGGATGTTGTGCCTCAAAAGCCTCATTTTTTAAGCATAAAAATTAGAGTTTGGAGGCACAACAATATTAAAAGACACAAGTCCCAATTCCAGAGTGGGTAATGTCAAAACACAATTTTGATGTACATCATCATCTTAGAACCTCATTTTGGAGCTTGGGCCTTGAAAGCCCTGATTTTGGAACATCAAAATCAATGTTTTCTAGCACAATAAGGTTTCAAGAAGCAAGTCCCTATTCCAGAGCCTGTAGTATCAAAATTCAATTTTGACGCACATCATTCTCTTAGAAGCTCATTTCAGAGCTTGTGTCTCGAAAGACCCAGTTTTGGAGCATCAAATTCAATGTTTGGAGGCACAACAACATTTGAAGATGTAAGTGTCAATTCTAGAGTCAATAGCGTGAAAATCTAATTTTGGTGCAAGTCCCGATTCTAGAGTCAATAGCGTCAAAATCTGTTTTTGGCTTACATCATGCTCTTAGAATCTCATTTGAAAGCTTGTGGCTCAAAAGCCTCGGTTTCGGAGCATGCAAATTTGTGTTTTGAGGCACAACAAGGTTTCAAGATGCAAGCTCCAATTCTAGAGCAAGTAGCATCAAAATTCAATTTTGATGGACATTGTGCTCTTAGAACCTTGTTTTAAAAATTGTGCCTCAAAAGCCCCAACTTTGGAGCATCAAAATTGAAGTTTGGAGGCACAACAAGGTTTCAAGATGCAAGTCCTGATTCTAGAGCTGGTAGCATCAAAATTTGATTTTAACGCACATCGTGGTCTTAGAACCTTGTTTTGGAGCTTATGCCTCAAAATCTTCGGTTTCGAAGCATCAAAATTGGTGTCTGGAGGCACAACAAGGTTTCAAGACGCAAGTCATTATCCCGGAGCTTGTAGTTTCAAAACATGATTTTGATCCACATCATGCCCTTATAACCTCCTTTCAAAGCATTTGGCTCGAAAGCTCCAGTTTCAAAACATCAAAAGCAATGTTTAAAGGCACAACAACATTTCAAGTCACGAGTTCCGATTCCCAAGCTGATAGCGTCAAAACATGATTTTGACAAACATTGTGTTCATTGAACCTCATTTCTGAGGTTGTGCCTCAAAAACCTCGTTTTGGGAGTATAAAAATTAGTGTTTGGAGGCACAACAAGGTTTCAAGACACAAGTCCCAATTCCAGAGTCAGTAGCATCAAAATGCAATTTTGATGTACATCATGCTCATAGAACCTCATTTCAGAGGTTGTGCCTTGAAAGCCCTGATTTTGGAACATCAAAATCAATGTTTTGAGGCACAACAAGGTTTCAAGAAGCAAGTCACTATTTTGGAGCCTGTAGCGTCAAAATTCCATTTTGATGCACATCATTCTCTTAGAAGCTCATTTCGAATCTTGAGCCTTGAAAGACCTGGTTTTGGAGCATCAAAATCAATGTTTGTAGGTACAACAGGGTTTCAAGATACAAGTCCCGATTCTAAAGTCAATAGCATCAAAATCTGATTTTGGCACATATCATGCTCTTAGAACCTCATTTCGAAGCTTGTGCCTCGAAAGCCCTAGTTTCGGAGCATCAAAATCAGTGTTTTGAGGCACAACAAGGGATCAAGATGCAAGCCCCGATTCTAGAGCTAGTAGTATCAAAATTCAATTTTGATACACATTGTGCTCTTACAACACTATTTTAGAAATTGCGTCCCAAAAGCTCTAGTTTTGGATCATCAAAATCAGTGTTTTGAGGCACAACAAGGTTTCAAGATGCAAGTCCTGATTCTAGAACCGGTAGCGTCAAAATTTGATTTTGACACACATCATGCTCTTAAAACCTTGTTTTGGAGCTTATGCCTCAAAATCTTTGGTTTCAAAGCATCAAAATTGGTGTTTGGAGGCACAACAAGCTTCCAAGACGCAAGTCCCTATTCCGGACCAAGGAGTTTCTAAACATGATTTTGATGCACATCGCTTTCTTAGAACTTTGTCTTCGAGCGTGTGGCTCGAAAGCTCCAGCTTCAAAACATTAAAATCAATGTTTAAAGGGAAAACAAGGTTTCAAGACACAAATTTTGATTCTCAAGCTGATAGCGTCAAAACATGATTTTGACAAACATGGTTTTCTTAGAACCTCATTTCAGAGGTCTTGCCTCACAAGCCTCGTTTTTGGAGTATAAAAATTAGTGTTTGGAGGCACGAAGAGGTTTCAAGACACAAGTCCAATTCCAATGTCGGTAGAGTCAAAATGCAATTTTGATATGTATCATTCTTTTAGAACCTCATTTCGGAGCTTGTGCCTTGAAAGCCCTAATTTTGGAACATCAAAATCAATGTTTTAAGGCACAACAAGGTTTCAAGTAGCAAGTCCCTATTTTGGAGCGTATAGCATCAAAATTACATTTTGACGCACATCATTTTCTTAGAAACTCATTTCGGAGCTTGTGCCTTGAAAGACCTAGTTCTGGAGCATCAAAATCAATGTTTTGAGGTACAAGAAGGTTTCAACATGCAAGTCCCAGTTCAAGAGTGAATAGCGTCAAAATCTGATTTTGGTGCACATCGTGCTCTTAAAACCTCATTTCAAAGCTTGTGCCTCGAAAGCTTTGGTTTCGAAGCATCAAAATCAGTATTTTGAGACACAACAAGGTTTTAAGATGCAAGCCCCCATTCTAGAGCCAATAGCATAAAAATTCAATTTTGATGCACATTATGCTCTTAGACCTTGTTTTAGAAATTGTGCCTCAAAAGCCCCAGTTCTTAGAAACTCATTTCGGAGGTTGTGCCTCAAAAGCCTCATTTTTGGAGCATAAAAATTAGTGTTTGGAGGCAGAACAAGGTTTCAAGACACGAATCCCAATTTCAGAGTCAGTAGCGTCAAAATGCAATTTTGATGTACATCACGCTCTTAGAACCTCATTTCGGAGCTTGTGCCTTCAAAGCCCTGATTTTGGAACATCAAAATTAATTTATTGAGGCTCAACAAGGTTTCAAGAAGCAAGTCCCTACTCCAGAGCCCGTAGCGTCAAAACTCCATTTTGACACACATTATTCTCTTGGAAGCTCATTTCGGAGCTTGTGCCTCGAAAGACCTAGTTTTGGAGCATCAAAATCAATGTTTGGAGGCAGAACAAGGTTTCAAGATGCAAGTCCTGATTCTAGAGTCAATAGCGTCAAAATCTGATTTTGGCGCACATTGTGCTCTTAGAACTTCATTTGAAAGCTTGTGCCTCATAAGCCCCGGTTTTGAAGCATCAAAATCAGTTTTTTGAGGCACAACAAGGTTTCTTGCATGCTCTTAGAACCTTGTGTCGGAGCGTGTGGCTCGAAAGCTCTAGTTTTAAAACATCAATATCAACGTTTAAAGGCACACCAAGGTTTCAAGACACAAGTCTCGATTGTCAAGCTGATGGCATCAAAACATGATTTGGACAAACATGGTGTTCTTGCAACCTCATTTCGGACATCGTGCCTCAAAAGCCTCCTTTTTGGAGCACAAAAATTAGTGTTTGGAGGCAAAAAGAGGTTTCAAGACACAAGTCCCAATTCTAGAGTTGGTAGCGTCAAAACGCAATTTTGATGAACAACAAGGTTTCTTAGAACCTCATTTTAGAGCTTGTGCCTTGAAAGCCCTGATTTTGGAATATGAAAATGAATGTTTTGAGGGACAACAAGGTTTCAAGAAGCAAGTCCCTATTCCCGAGCCTGTAGCGTTAAAATTCCATTTTGATGCACATCATTCTCTTAGAAGCTCATTTCGGAGCTTGTGCCTCAAAATATCTAGTTTTGGAGCATCAAAATCAATGCTTGCAGGCACAACAAGGTTTCAAGATGCAAGTATCGATTCTAGAGTCAGTAGCATCAAAATTCAATTTTGATGCACATTGCGCTCTTAGAACCCTGTTTTAGAAATTGTGCCTCAAAAGCCCCAGTTTTTTAGCATGAAAATCGATGTTAGGAGGCACAACAAGGTTTCAAGATGCAAGTCCTAATTTTGGAGCCGGTAGTGTCAAAATTTGAGTTTGACGCACATCATGATCTTACAACCTTGTTTTGGAGCTTATGCCTCAAAATCTTCGGTTTTGAAGCATCAAAATTAGTGTCTGGAGGCACAACAAGCTTTCAAGACGCAAGTCCCTATTCCGGAGCCTGTATTGTCAAAATATGATTTTGATGCACATCGTACTCTTAGAACCTCATTTTAGAGCGTGTGGCTCATAAGCTCCAGTTTCAAAACATCAAAAGCAGTGTTCAAAGGCACAACAAGGTTTCAAGTCACGAGTCCCGATTCTCAAGCTGATAGTGTCAAAACATGATTTTGACAAACATGGTGCTCTTAGAACCTTATTTTGGAGGTTGTGCCTCAAAAGCCATGTTTTTGGAGCATAAAACTTAGTGTTTGGAGGCACAACAAGTTTTCAAGACACTAGTCCCAATTCTACAGTCGATAGCGTCAAAAGGCAATTTTGATGTACATAATGCTCTTAGAACCTCATTTCGAAGCTTGTGCCTTGCAAGCCCTGATTTTAGAACATCAAAATCAATTTTTTGGGGCACAACAACATTTCAAGAAGCAAGTCCCTATTCCAGAGCGTGTAGCATCAAAATTTCATTTTGACGCACATAATTCTCTTAGAAGCTCATTTCGAAGCTTGTGCCTCAAAAGACCCAGTTTTGGAGCATCAAAATCAATGTTTGGAGGCACAACAAGGTTTCAAGATGCAAGTCCCAATTCTAGAGTCAATATCATCAAAATCTGATTTTGGAGCACATCGTGCTCTTAGAACCTCCTTTGAAAGCTTGTGCCTTGAAAGCTCCAGTTGCAGAGAATCAAAATCAGTGTTTTGAGGCACAACAAGGTTTCAAGATGCAAGCCTCGATTCTAGAGCCAGTGGCATCAAAATTCAATTTTGATGCACATTCTTCTCTTAGAACCCTATTTTAGAAATTGTGCCTCAAAAGCCTCAGTTTTGGAGCATCAAAATCGATGTTTGGAGGCACAACAAGGTTTCAAGATGCAAGTCCTGATTCTGGAGCCCGTATGGTCAAAAATTGATTTTCACGTAGATTGTGCTCTTGTAACCTTGTTTTGGAGCTTATGCCTCAAAATCTTTGGTTTCAAAAAATCAAAATTGGTGTTTGGAGGAACAACAAGCTTTCAAGTCGCAAGTCCCTAATCCAAAGCCTGTAGTGTCAAAACGTGATTTTGATGCACGTAGTGGTCTTAGAACCTCATTTCGAAGCGTGTGGCTCAAAAGCTCCAGTTTCGAAACATCAAAATCAATGTTTAAAGGCACAACAAGGTTTCAAGACACAAGTCCTGATTCTCAAGTTGATAGTGTCAAAACATGATTTTTACAAACATGGTGTTCTTAGAACCTCATTTCGGAGGTTGTGCCTCAAAAGCCTCATTTTTGTAGCATAGAAATTAGTGTTTGTAGGCAAAACAAGGTCTCAAGACACAAGTCCCAATTCTAGAGTCGGTACCATCAAAACACAATTTTGATGTACATTGTGCTCTTAGAACCTCATTTCGGAGCTTGTGCCTTGAAAGCCCTGATTTTGGAACATAAAAATCAATGTTTTGAGACACAACAAGGTTTCAAGAAGCAAGTCCCTATTTCGGAGAGTGTAGCATCAAAATGGACACATCATTCTCTTAGAAGCTCATTTCGGAGCTTGTGCCTCGAAAGACCGAGGTTTGGAGTATCAAAATCAATGTTTGGAGGCACAACAAGGTTTACAGATGCATGTCCCGACTCTATAGTCAATAGCGTCAAAATCTGATTTTGGTGCACATCGTGCTCTTAGAACCTCATTTCGAAGCTTGTGCCTCAAAAGACCCAGTTTTGGAGCATCAAAATCAATGTTTGGAGGCACAACAAGGTTTCAAGATGCAAGTCCCAATTCTAGAGTCAATAGTGTCAAAATCTGATTTTGGCGAACATTGTGCTCTTAGAACCTCATTTCGAAGCTTGTGCCTCGAAAGCTCCAATTTTAGAGCATCAAAATCAGGTTTTTGGGGCACAACAAGGTTTCAATATGCAAGCCCCGATTGTAGAGCCAGTAAATCAAAATTCAATTTTGATGCACATTGTGCTGTTAGAACCCTATTTTATAAATTGTGCTTCAAAAGCACGAGTTTTGGAGCATCAAAATCGATGTTTGGAGGCACAACAAGGTTTCAAGATGCAAATCCTGATTCTGGAACATCAAAATGAGTGTTTCAAGGCACAACAAGGTTTCAAGACACAAGTCCCTTTTCTCAAGCTGATAGCGTCAAACATGATTTTGACAAACATGGTGTTCTTAGAATCCCATTTCGGTGGTTCTGCCTCAAAAGCCTTGTTTTTGGAGCTTAAAAATTAGTGTTTGGAGGCACAACAAGGTTTGAAGACACAAGTCCCAATTCCTGAGTCGGTAGCATCAAAATGCAATTTTGAGGTACATCATGCTCTCAGAACCTCATTTCGGAGCTTGTGCCTTGAAAGCCCTAATTTTGGAACATCAAAATCAATGTTTTGAGGCACAAAAAGGTTTCAAGAAGCAAGTCCCTATTTGATTTTGACCGATGTCTTAGAACCTTGTTTTGGAGCTTATGCCTCAAAATATTTGGTTTTGAAGCATCGAAATTGGTTTTTGGAGGCACAACAAGCTTGCAAGACGCAAGTCCCTATTCTGGAGCCTGTAGTGTCAAAATGTGATTTTGATGCACAATGTGCTCTTAGAACATCGTTTCAGAGCATCTGGCTCGAAAGCTCTAGTTTCAAAACATCAAAATCAATGTTTAAAGGCACAACAAGGTTTCAAGATGCAAATCCCAATTCTCAAGCTAATAGCATCAAAACACGATTTTGACAAATATGTTCTTAGAAACTCATTTCAGAGGTCATGCCTCAAAAGTCTTTTTTTGGAGCATAAAAATTGGTGTTTGGAGGCACAACAAGGTTTCAAGACACAAGTCCCAATTCCAGAGTTGGTAGCGTCAAAATGCGCTTTTGATGTACATCATGTTCTTAGAACCTCATTTTGGAGCTTGTGCCTTGAAAGCCCTGATTTTGGAACATCAAAATCAATGTTTTGAGGCACAAAAAGGTTTCAAGAAGCAAGTCCCTATTCCGAAACCTGTAGCGTCAAAATAGAATTTTGACGCACATTTCAGAGCTTGTGCCTCGAAAGACCCAGTTTTGGAGCATCAAAATCAATGTTTAGAGGCACAACAAGGTTTCAAGATGCAAGTCCTGATTCTAGAGTCAATAGCGTCAAAATCTGATTTTGGTGCACATCGTGCTCTTAGAACCTCAGTTCAAAACTTGTGCCTCGAAAGCCCTAGTTTCAAAGCATCAAAATCAGTGTTTTGAGGCACAACCAGGTTTCAAGATTCAAGCCTCGATTCTAGAGCCAGTAGCATCAAAATTCAATTTTGATGCACATTGTGCTCTTAGAACCCTATTTTAGAAATTATGCCTCAAAAGCCCCATTTTTGGAGCATCAAAATCGATGTTTGGATGCGCAACAAGGTTTCAAGATGCAAGTCCTGATTCTGGAGCTGGTAGAATTTTGACACACATCGTGCTCTTAGAACTTTGTTTTGGAGCTTATGCCTCAAAATCTTCATTTTCGAAGCATGGAAATTGGTGTTTGGAGGGACAACAAGCTTTCAAGACACAACTACCTATTCTAGAGTCTGTAGTGTCAAAACATGATTTTGATGCACATCGTGCTCTTAGAACCTTGTTTCAGAGGATGTGGCTCGAAAGCTCCAGTTTCAAAACATCGAAATTAATGTTTAAAGGCACAACAAGGTTTCAAGACTCAAGTCTCGATTCTCAAGCTTATAGCGTCAAAACACAATTTTGACAAACATGGTGTTCTTAGGACCTTATTTCAAAGTTTGTGCCTCAAAACCCTCATTTTTTAGCATAAAAATTACTGTTTGGAGACACAACAAGGTTTGATGACACAAGTCCCAATTCTAGACTCGGTAGCGTCAAAACGCATTTTTGATCTACATCGTGGTCTTGAACCTCATTTCGGAGCTTGTTCCTTGAGAGCCCTGATTTTGGAACATAAAAATCAATGTTTTGAGACACAACAATGTTTCAGGAAGCAAGTCCCTATTTTGGAGTCTATAGCATCAAAATTCCATTTTGTTTCACATTTTTCTCTTAGAAGCTTATTTCGGAGCTTGTGCCTCGAAAGACCCAATTTTGGAGCATCAAAATCAATGTTTGGAGGCACAACCAGGTTTCAAAATGCAAGTCTCGATTCTAGAGTCAATAGCGTCAAAATCTGATTTTGGCACACATCGTGCTCTTAGAACCTCATTTCGAAGCTTGTGCCTCAAAAGCCTTGGTTTCGGAGCATCAAAACTAGTGTTTTGAGGCACAACAAGGGTTCAAGATGGAAGCCCTGATTGTAGAGCTAGTAGCATCAAAATTCAATTTTGATGCACATTGTGCTCTTAGAACCCTGTTTTAGAAATTGTGCCTCAAAAGCCCCAATTTTGGATCATCAAAATTGATGTTTGGAGGCACAATAAGGTTTGAAGATGCAAATCTTGATTCTGGAGCCGGTAGCGTCAAAAATTTATTTTAACACACATCATGCTCTTAGAACCTTCTTTTGGGGCACAACAATCTTTCAAGACACAAGTCCTTATTCCGGAGCTTGTATTGTCAAAACGTGATTTTGATGCACATCGTGCTCTTAGAACCTCATTTTGGAGCCTGTAGCATCAAAATTCGAACCTCATTTTGGAGCTTGTAGCGTCAAAATAGAATTTTGATGCACATCATTCTCTTATAAGCTCATTTCAGAGCTTGTGCCTCGAAAGACCCATTTTTGGAGCATCAAAATCAATGTTTGGAGGCACAACAAGGTTTCAAGATGCAAGTCCCAAATCTAGAGTCAATAGCATCAAAATCTGATTTTGGTGCACATCGTGCTATTAGAACCTCATTTCAAAGCTTGTGGCTTCAAAGCCCTGGTTTCGGAGCATCAAAATTAGTGTTTTGATGCACAACTAGGTTTCGAGATGCAAGCCTTGATTCTAGAGCTAGTAGCATCAAAATTCAATTTTGATGCACATTGTGCTATTAGAACCCTATTTTAGATATTGTGCCTCAAAAGCCTCATTTTTAGAGCATCAAAATCGATGTTTAGAGGCACAACAAGGGTTCAAGATGCAAGTCCAGATTCTAGAGCCGGTAGAGTCAAAATTTGATTTTGATGCACATTGTGCTCTTAGAACCTTGTTTTGGAGCTTATGCCTCAAAATCTTCGTTCTCGAATCATCGAAATTGGTGTTTGGAGGCACAACAAGCTTTCAAGACACAAGTCCCTATTCCGGAGCCTGTAGTGTCAAAACATGATTTTGATGCACATCGTTCTCTTAGAACCTCATTTCAGAGCATGTTGCTCGAAAGCTCCAGTTTCAAAATATCGAAATCAATGTTTAAAGGCACAACAAGGTTTCAAGACACAAGTCCTGATTCTCAAGCTTATAGCGTAAAAACACAATTTTGACAAACATGGTGTTCTTAGGACCTCATTTTGGAGGTTGTGCCTCAAAACCCTCATTTTTGGAGCATAAAAATTAATGTTTGGAGGCACAACAAGGATTGAAGACACAAGTTCAAATTCTAGAGTCGGTAGCATCAAAATGCAATTTTGATCTACATCGTGGTCTTGAACCTCATTTTGGAGCTTGTTCCTTGAAAGCCTTGATTTTGGAACATCAAAATCAATGGTTTGAGGCACAACAAGGTTTCAAGAAGCAATTCCCTATTCTGGAGCCTCTAGCATCAAAATTCCATTTTGACGCACATCATTCTTTTAGAAGCTCATTTTCGAGCTTGTGCCTCGAAAGACCTTGTTTTGGAGCATCAAAATCAATGTTTGGAGGCACAACAAGGTTTGAAGATGCAAGTCCCGATTCTAGAGTCAATAGCATCAAAGTTAGATTTTGGCGCACATCGTGCTCTTAGAACCTCATTTTGAAGCTTGTGCCTCGAAAGCCTTGGTTTCAGAGCATGAAAATCAGTGTTTTGAGGCACAACAAGGTTTCAAGATGCAAGCCCCAATTCTAGAGCGAGTAAATCAAAATTCATTTTTAATGCACATTGTGCTGTTAGAACCTTGTTTTAGAAATTGTGCCTCAAAAGCCCCAGTTTTGGAGCATCAAAATCGATGTTTGGAGGCACAACAAGGTTTCAAGATGCAAGTCCCGATTCTGGAACCTGAGGAGTCAAAATGTGATTTTGATGCACATAAATCGTGCTCTTAGAACCTCGTTATGGAGTGTGTGGTTCAAAAGCTCCAGTTTCAAAACATCAAAATCAATGTTTAAAGGCACAACGAGGTTTCAAGACACCATTCTCTATTCTCAAGCTGGTAGCGTTAAAACATGATTTTGACAAACATGGTGTTCTTAGAACCCCATTTTGAACCTTTTTTTGGAGCTTATGCCTCAAAATCCTTGTTTTTGAAGCATCAAAATTGCTCTTTGGAGGCACAACAAGCTTTCAAGACGCAATTTCCTATTCTGGAGCCTGTAGTGTCAAAACATGATTTTGATGCACATCGTGCTCTTAGAACCTTGTTTCAGAGCATGTGGCTCGAAAGCTCCAGTTTCAAAAAATCGAAATCAATGTTTAAATGCACAATAAGGTTTCAAGACATAAGTATCGATTCTCAAGCTTATAGCGTCAAAACACAATTTTGACAAACATGATTTTGACGCACATCATGCTCTTAGAACCTTGTTTTGGAGCTTATGCCTCAAAATATTCTATTCTGAAGCATCCAAATTGGTGTTTGGAGGCACAACAAGCTTCCAAGATGCAAGTCTCTCTTCCAGAGCCTTTAGTGTCAAAACGTGATATTGCTGCACTTCATGGTCTTAGAACCTCATTTTGGAGCGTGTGGCTCGAAAGCTCTAGTTTCGAAACATCAAAATCAATGCTTAAAGGCACAACAAGGTTTCAAGACACAAGTCCCGATTCTTAAGCTGATAGTGTCAAAACATGATTTTGACAAAAATGGTGTGCTTAGAAGATCATTTCAGAGGTCCTGCCTCAAAGGCCTCATTTTTGGAGCGTAAAAATTAGAGTTTGGAGGCATAGCAAGGATTCAAGACACATGTCTGATTTCCAGAGTCGGTAGCGTCAAAATGCAATTTTGATGTACATCATGCTCTTAGAACGTCATTTCGGAACTTGTGCCTTGAAAGCCTTGATTTTGGAACATCAAAATCAATGTTTGGCGGCACAACAAGGTTTCAAGAAGCAAGTCCCTATTCCAGAGCCTCTAGCATCAAAAGTCAATTTTGACTCACATCATTCTCTTAGAAGCTCATTTCAGAGCTTGTGCCCTAAAAGATACAGTTTTGGAGCATCAAAATCAATGTTTGGAGGCAGAACAAGGTTTCAAGATGCAAACCCTGATTATAGAGCCAGTAGCATCAAAATTCAATTTTGATGCACATTGTGCTCTTAGAAACCTGTTTTAGAAATTGTGCCTCAAAAGCCTCAGTGTTGGAGCATCAAACTCGATGTTTGGAGGCACACCAAGGTTTCAAGATGCTATCCTGATTCTGGTGCCAGGAGCGTCCAAGTTTGATTTTGACACACATCCTGCTCTTAGAACCTTGTTTTGGAGCTTATGCCTCAAAATCTTCAGTTTCAAAGCATCAAAATTGGTGTTTGGAGGTACAACAAGCTTTCAAGATGCAGGTCCCTATTCCGGAGCCTGTAGTGTCAAAATGTGATTTAGATGAACATCATGCTCTTAGAACCTCATTTTGAAGTGTGTGGCTTGAAAGCTCCAGTTTCAAAACATCAAAATCAATGTTTAAACGCACAACAAGGTTTCAAGAGACAAGTCCCGATTCTCAAGCTGATAGCGTCAAAAAATGATTTTGACAAACATGGTGTTCTTAAAACCTCATTTTGGAGGTCATGTCTCAAAATCCTCATTGTTGGAGCATAAAAAATTATGTTTGGCGCCACAACAATGTTTCAAGACACAAGTCCTAATTCTAGAGTTGGTAGCATCAAAACAAAATTTTGATGTACATCGTGCTCTTAGAACCTCATTTCGAAGCTTGTACATTGGAAGCACTGATTTTGGAACATCAAAATCAATGTTTTGAGGCACAACAAGGTTTCAAGAAGCAAGCCCCTATTCCAGAGCCTGTAGCTTCAAAATTTCATTTTGACTCACATATTTCTCTTAGAAGCTCATTTTGGAGCTTGTGCCTCAAAAGACGTAGTTTTGGAGCATCAAAATCAATGTTTGGAGGCACTACAATGTTTCAAGATGCAAGTCCCGATTCTAGAGTCAATAGCGTCAAAATTTGATTTTGGCGCACATCATGCTCTTAGAACCTTATTTCGAATCTTGTGCCTCGAAAGCCCCGATTTCGGAGCATCAAAATTATTGTTTTGAGGCACAACAAGGTTTCAAGATGCAAGCCTCGATTCTAGAGCCAGTAGCATTGAAATTCAATTTTGATGCACATTGTGCTTTTCGAACTTTGTTTTAGAAATTGTGCCTGAAAAGCCCAAATTTTGGAGCATCAAAATCGATGTTTGGAGGCACAACAAGGTTTCAAGATGCAAGTCCTTATTCTAGAGCTTGTAGTGTCAAAATGTGATTTTGATGCACATCGTGCATTTAGAACCTCATTTCAGACTGTGTGGCTCGAAAGCTCTAGTTTCAAACATCAAAATCAATGTTTAAAGGCACAACAGGGTTTCAAGACACAAGTCCCGATTCTTAAGCTGATAGCGTCAAAAGATGATTTTGACAAACATGGTGTTCTTAGAACCTCATTTAGGAGGTCGTGCCTCAAAAGCCTTTTTTTTGGAGCATAAAAATTAGTGTTTGGAGGCACAACAAGGTTTCAATATACAAGTCCTTATTGCAGAGTCGATAGCATCAAAATGCATTTTTGATGTACATCATGCTCTTAAAGCTTCATTTCGGAGCTTGTGCCTTGAAAGCCTGTATTTTGGAACGTCAAAATCAATGTTTTGTGGCACAACAAGGTTTCAGGAAGCAAATCCCTATTCTGGAGCTTGTAGCGTCAAAATTCCATTTTGACTCACATCATTCTCATAGAATCTCATTTTGGAGCTTGTGCCTTGAAAGACCTAGTTTTAGAGAATAAAAATCAAAGTTTGGAGGCACAACAAGGTTTCAAGATGCAAGTCCCAATTCTAGAGTCAATAGCATCAAAATTTGATTTTGGTGCACAGCGTGCTCTTAGAACCTCATTTCAAAGCTTGTGCCTCGAAAGCCCCGGTTTTTGAGCATCAAAATTAGTGTTTTGAGGCACAACAAGGTTTCAAGATGCAAGCCTCGATTCTAGAGCCAGTAGCATCGAAATTCCATTTTGATGCACATTGTACTCTTCGAACCGTATTTTAGAAATTGTACCTCAAAGGCCCAAATTTTGGAGCATCAAAATCGATGTTTGGAGGCACAACAAGCTTTCAAGATGCAAGTCCTTATTCCAGAGCTTGTAGTGTCAAAAATGTGATTTTGATGCACATCGTGCATTTAGAACCTCATTTCGGAGCGTGTGGCTCGAAAGCTCTAGTTTCAAACATCAAAATCAATTTTTAAAGGCACAACAAGGTTTGAAGACACAAGTCCCGATTCTCAAGCTGATAGCGTCAAAAGATGATTTTGACAAACATGGTGTTCTTAGAACCTCATTTAGGAGGTCGTGCCTCAAAAGCCTTTTTTTTGGAGCATAAAAATTAGTGTTTGGAGGCACAACAAGATTTCAAGACACAAGTCCTTATTGCAGAGTCGATAGCATCAAAACGCAATTTTGATGTACATCATGCTCTTAGAGCTTCATCTTGGAGCTTGTGTCTTGAAAGCCCATATTTTGGAATGTCAAAATCAATGTTTTATGGCACAACAAGGTTTCAAGAAGCAAATCCTTATTCTAGAGCTTGTAGCGTCAAAATTCCATTTTGACTCACATCATTCACTTAGAATCTCATTTTGGAGGTTGTGCCTTGAAAGACCCAGTTTTGGAGAATAAAAATCAAAGTTTGGAGGCACAACAAGGTTTCAAGATGCAAGTCCCGATTTTAGAGTCAATAGCATCAAAATCTGATTTTGGCGCACAATGTCCTTTGAGAACCTCATTACGAAGCTTATGCCTCGAAAGTCTCAGTTTCAGATCATCAAAATTAGTGTTTTGAGGTACAACAATCTTTCAAGATGCAATCCCCGATTCTAGAGCCAGTAGCATCAAAATTCAATTTTGATGCACATTGCTCTTAGAACCCTATTTTAGAAATTGTGCCTCAAAAGCCCCAGTTTTGGATCATCAAAATCGATCTTTGGAGGCACAACAAGGTTTCAAGATGCAAGTCCTGATTGTGGAGCCGGTAGCGTTAAAATTGGATTTTGACGCACCTCATGCTCTTGGAACCTTGTTTTGGAGCTTATGCCTCATAAATCTTTGGTTTCGAAGCATCGAAATTGGTGTGTGGAGGAACAACAAGCTTTCAAGATGCATGTCCCTATTACGGAGACTGTAATGTCAAAACATGATTTTGATTCACATTGTGCTCTTTGAACCTTATTTCGGAGCGTATGGCTAGAAAGCTCCAGTTTCAAAACATCAAAATCAATGTTAAAGGCATAACAAGGTTTCAAGACACAGGTCCCGATTCTCAAGTTGATAGCGTCAAAACACGATTTTGACAAACATGCTATTCTTAGAACCTCATTTCGGAGGTTGTGTCTCAAAAGACTCATTTTTGGAGTATAAAAATTAGTGTTTGGAGGCACAACAATGTTTCAAGACACAAGTCCCAATTCCAGTGTCGGTAGCATCAAAATGCAATTTTGATGTACATCGTGCTCGTAGAACCTCATTTCGGAGCTTGTGCCTTGAAAGCCCTGATTTGGGAACATCAAAATCAATGTTTTGAGGCACAAAAAGGTTTCAAGAAGCAAGTCCCTATTCCGGAGCCTGTAGCGTCAAAATTCCATTTTGACACACATCATTCTCTTAGAAGCTCATTTCGGAGCTTGTGCCTTGAAAGACCCAGTTTTGGAGCATCAAAATCAATGTTGGAGGCACAACAAGGTTTCAAGATGCAAGCCCCTATTCTAGAGCCAATAGCATCAAAATTCAATTTTGATGCACATTGTGCTCTTCGAACGCTATTTTAGAAATTGTGCCTCAAAAGCCCAAGTTTTGGAGCATCAAAATTGATGTTTGGAGGCACAACAAGGTTTGAAGATGCACGTATTGATTATGGAGCCGGTAGTATCAAAATTTGATTTTGATGAACATCGTGCTTTTAGAACCTTGTTTTGGAGCTTAAGCCTCAAAATCTCCGGTTTTGAAACATTAAAATTGGTGTTTGGAGGCACAACAAGCTTTCAAGACGCAAGTCCCTATTTCGGAGCCTATAGTGTCAAAACATGATTTTGATGCACATTGTGCTCTTAGAACTTCATTTCGGAGCATTTGGCTTGAAAGGTCCAATTTCAAATCATCAAAATTAATGTTTAAAGGCACAACAAGGTTTCTAGACACAAGTCTCGATAATAATGTTGATAGCGTCAAAGCATGTTTTTGAAAAACATGGTGTTCTTAGAATATCATTTTGGAGGTCGTGCCTCAAAAGCCTAACTTTTGGAGCTAAAAAATTAGTTTTTGGAGGCACAACAATGTTTCAAAACACAAGTCCCAATCCCAGAGTAGGTAGCCTCAAAACACAATTTTGATGTACATTGTGCTCTTAGAACCTCAATTCAGAGCTTTTGCCTTCAAAGCCCTGATTTTGGAACATCAAAACCAATGTTTTGAGGCACAACAAGGTTTCAAGAAGTAAGTCCCTATTTCCGATCCTATAGCATCAAAATTCCATTTTGATGCACATCATTCTCTTAGAAGCTCATTTCAGAGCTTGTGCCTCGAAAGACCCAGTTTTGGAGCATCTAAATCAATGTTAGGAGGCACAATAAGGTTTCAAGATGCAAGTCCTGATTCTAGAGTCAATAGCGTCAAAATCTAATTTTGGTGCACATTGTGCTCTTCGAACCTTAGTTTGAAGCTTGTGCCTCGAAAGCCTCGATTTCAGAGCATGAAAATCAGTGTTTTGAGGCACAACAAGGTTTCAAGATGCAAGCCCTGATTCTAGAGCCCGTAGCATCAAAATTCAATTTTTATGCACATTATGCTCTTAGAACCCTGTAGTGTCAAAACATGATTTTGATGCACATCGTGCGCTTAGAACCTCATTTCGGAGCATGTGGCTCGAAAGCTGCAGTTTCAAAACATCGAAATCAATGTTTAAAGGCACAACAAGGTTTCAAGACACAAGTCCTAATTCTCAAGCTAATAGTGCCAAAAGATGATTTTGACAAACATTGTGCTCTTAGAACCTTGTTTTAGAAATTGTGCCTCAAAATCCCCAATTTGGAGCATCAAAATTGATGTTTGGAGGCACAACAAGGTTTCAAGATGCAAGTCCTGATTTTTGGAGCCGGTAGCATCGAAATTTTATTTTAACGCACATCGTGCTCTTAGAACTTTGTTTCGGAGCTTATGCCTCGAAATTTTTGGTTCTGAAGCATCGAAATTGGTGTTTGGAGGCAAAACAAGCTTCCAAGACGCAAGTCCCTATTCGGGAGCCTCTATTGTCAAAACGTGATTTTGATGCACATCATGCTCTTAGAACCTCATTTTGGTGTGTGTGGCTCGAAAGCTCCAATTTCAAAACATTGAAATCAATGTTTAAAGGCACAACAAGGTTTCAAGACACAAGTCCCAATTCTCAAGCTGATAGCGTCAAAATAGATTTTGACAAACATGGTGCTCTTAGAACCTCATTTCAGAGGTGGTGTCTCAAAAGCATCATTTTTTGAGCATAAAAATTAGTGTTTGGAGGCACAACAAGCTTTCAAGACAAAAGTCCCAATTCTAGAGTCGGTAGCGTGAAAACGCAATTTTGATTTACATCGTGCTCTTAGAACCTTATTTCGAAGCTTGTGCCTTGAAAGCCCTGATTTTGGAATATCAAAATCAATATTTTGAGGCATAACAAGGTTTCAAAAAGCAAGTCCCTATTCCGGAGCCTGTAGCGTCAAAATTCCATTTTGACGCACATGATTCTCTTAGAAGCTCATTTAGGAGCTTGTGCCTCGAAAGACCCAATTTTGGAGCATCAAAATCAATGTTTGGAGGCACAACAAGGTTTCAAGATGCAAGTCCCGATTCTAGAGTCAATAGCATCAAAATCTGATTTTGGTCCACATCGTGCTATTTGAACTTGATTTTGAAGCATAAAAATCAGTGTTTTGAGGGACAAAAAGGTTTCAAGATGCAAGTCTTGATTTGGTAACAAGGTTTCAATTTTGATGCACATTGTGCTGTTAGAACAAGGTTTCAAGATGCAAGTCTGATTCTGGAGCCTGTAGTGTCAAAACATCAAAATCAATGTTTTGAGGCACAACAAGGTTTCAGGAAGCAAGTCCCTATTCCGGAGGCACAACAAGGTTTCAAGACACAAGTCCCGATTCTCAAGCTGATAGCGTTGAAACACAATTTTGACAAACATGGTGTTCTTAGAACCCTAATTCAGAGGTTGTGCCTCAAAATCCTTGTTTTTGGAGCATAAAATTAGTGTTTGGAGGCACAAAAAGGTTGAAGACACAAGTCCCAATTCCAGTGTCGGTAGCGTGAAAACGCAATTTTGAGGTACAATGTGCTCTTAGTAAACTCATTTCAGAGCTTTTGCCTTGAAAGCCCTGATTGATAACACATTAAGCTCTTAGAACCCTTTTTCAAAACTTCTACCTAAAAGCCCCACTTTTTGAGCATCAAAATCGATGTTTGGAGGCACAGCAAGGTTTCAACATGCAAGTCCTGATTCTAGAGACAATAGCGTCAAAATTTAATTTTAATGCACATCGTGCTCTTAGAACCTTGTTTTGGAGCTTTCGCCTCAAAATATTTGATTTTGAAGCATCGAAATTGGTATTTGGAGGCACAACAAGCTTTCAAGACGCAAGTCCCTATTCCGAAGCCTGTATTCTCAAAACGTGATTTTGATTGCACATCGTGCTCTTAGAACCTCATTTGGGAGCATGTGGCTCGAAAGCTCTGATAGCATCAAAACAGATTTTGAAAAACATGGTGCTCTTAGAACCTCATTTCAGAGGTGGTGCCTCAAAAGCCTCATTTTTGGAGGATAAAAATTAGTGTGTGGAGACACAACAAGGTTTCAAGATAGAAGTCCCAATTAGAGAGTCGGTAGCGTGAAAACACAATTTTGAGTTACATCGTGCTCTTAGAACCTCATTTCGGAGCTTGTGCCTTGAAAGCTGTAATTTTGGAATATCAAAATCAATATTTTGACGCACATCATTCTCTTAGAAGCTCGTTTAGGAGCTTGTGCCTCGAAATACCCAATTTTAGAGCATATAAATCAATGTTTGGAGGTACAACAATGTTTCAAGATGCAAGTCCCGATTCTAGAGTCAATAGCATCAAAATCTGATTTTGGTCCACATCGTGCTATTCGAACCTGATTTCGAAGCTTGTGCCTCAAAAGCCCCTGTTTTAGAGCATCAAAATCAGTGTTTTGAGGCACAACAAGGTTTCAAGATGCAAGCCTTGATTCTAGAGGTAGTAGCATCAAAATTCAATTTTGATGCACATTGAGCTCTTAGAACCCTGTTTTAGAAATTCTGCCTCAAAAGCCCCAATTTTGGAGTATAAAAATCAATGCTTGGAAGCACAACAAGGTTTCAAGATGCAAGTCCTGATTCTGAAGCTGGTAGTGTCAAAATTTGATTTTGACGCATATCGTGCTCTTAGAACCTTGTTTTAGAATTTATGCCTCAAAATCTTTGGTTTAGAATCATCAAAATTGGTGTTTGGAGGCACAATAAGCTTTCAAGATGCAAGTCCCTATTCTGGAGCCTGTAGTGTCAAAACATAATTTTGACGCACATCGTGCTCTTAGAACCTAGTTTTGGACCATGTTGCTTGAAAGCTCCAATTTCAAAACATCGAAATCAATGTTTAAAGGCACAACAAGGTTTCAAAACACAAGTCCCGATTCTCAAGCTGATAGCATCAAAACATGATTTTGACAAACATGGTGTTCTTAGAACCTCATTTTCGAGGTTGTGCTTCAAAAGACTCATTTTTGGAGCATAAAAATTAGTGTTTGGAGGCACAACAAGGTTTCAAGACACAAGTCCCAATTCCAGAGTCGGTAGCATCAAAACATAATTTTGATGTACATCATGTTCTTAGAACCTCAGTTCGGAGCTCATGGCTTGAAAGCCCTGATTTTGGAACATCAAAATCAATGTTTTGAGGCATAATAAGGTTTCAAGAAGCAAGTCCCTTTTCCAGAGCTTGTAGTGTCAAAATTCTATTTTGACACACATCATTCTCTTAGATGCTTATTTCAGAGCTTGTGCCTCGGAAGACCCCATTTTGGAGCATCAAAATCAATGTTTGGAGGCACAAGAAGGTTTCAAGATGCAAGTCCTGATTCTAGAGTCAATAGCGTCAAAATTTGATTTTGGTCCACATCGTGCTATTAAAACCCTATTTTAGAAATTGTGCGTCAAAAGCCCCAGTTTTGGAGCATCAAAATCGATGTTTGGAGGCACAACAAGGTTTCAAGATGCAAGTCTTGATTCTGGAGCTGGTAGCGTCCAAATTTGATTTTGACGCACATCGTGGTCTTAGAACCTTGTTTTGCAGCTTATGCCTCAAAATCTTTGGTTTTGAAGCATCAAAATTGGTTTTTGGAGGCACAAGAAGCTTGCAAGATGCAAGTCCCTATTCCGGAGCCTATAGTGTCAAAATGTGATTTTGATGCACATTGTGCTCTTAGAATATTGTTTCGAAGCATCTGGCTCGAATGCTCCAATTTCAAAACATTAAAATCAATGTTTAAAGGCACAACAAGGTTTCAAGACACAAGTCCCAATTCTCAAGCTAATAGCATCAAAACACGTTTTGCCAAATATGTTCTTAGAAACTCATTTTGGAGGTTGTGCCTCAAAAGCCTTGCTTTTGGAGCATAAAAATTAGTGTTTGGAGGCACAGCAAGGTTTGAAGACACAAGTCCCAATTCTAGAGTTGGTAGCGTCAAAATGCACTTTTGATGTACATTGTGTTCTTGGAACCTCATTTTGGAGCTTGTGCCTTGAAAACCCTGATTTTGGAACATCAAAATCAATGTTTTGAGGCACAACAAGGTTTCAAGAAGTAAGTCCCTATTCCGGAGCCTGTAGCGTCAAAATGGAATTTTGACGCACATCATTCTCTTAGAAGCTCATTTCAAAGCTTGTGCCTCGAAAGACCCAGTTTTGGAGCATCAAAATCAATGTTTAGAGGCACAACAAGGTTTCAAGATGCAAGTCCTGATTCTAGAGTCAATAGTGTCAAAATCTGATTTTGGCGCACATCGTGCTCTTAGAACCTGAGTTCAAAACTTGTGCCTCGAAAGCCCTAGTTTCAGAGCATCAAAATCAGTGTTTTGAGGCACAACCAAGTTTCAAGATTCAAGCCTCGATTCTAGAGCCAGTAGCATCAAAATTCAATTTTGAATCACATTGTGCTCTTGGAACCCTATTTTAGAAATTATGCCTCAAAAGCCCTATTTTTGGAGCATCAAAATTGATGTTTGGAGGCACAACAAGGTTTCAAGATGCAAGTCCTGATTCTGGAGCCGGTAGCATCAAAATTTTATTTTGACGCACATCATGCTCTTAGAACCTTGTTTTGGAGCTTATGCCTCAAAATCTTTATTTTCAAAGCGTCGAAATTGGTGTTTGGAGGCACAACAAGCTTTCAAGACACAAGTCCCTATTCCAGAGTCTGTAGTGTCAAAACATGATTTTGATGCACATCATGCTCTTAGAAGCTCGTTTCAGAGCATGTGGCTCGAAAGCTCTAGTTTCAAAACATCAAAATCAATGTTTAAAGGCTCAACAAGGTTTCAAGACACAAGTCTTGATTCTCAAGCTTATAGCGTCAAAATACAATTTTGACAAACATGGTGTTCTAGCCTTATTTCAGAGGTTGTGCCTTAAAACCCTTAGTTTTGGAGGATAAAAATTAGTGTTTGGATGCACAACAAGGTTTGATGACAGAAGTCCCAATTCTAGACTCGATAGTGTCGAAACGCAATTTTGATCTACATCATGGTCTTGAACCTCATTTCGGAGCTTGTTCCTTGAAAGCTCTGATTTTGGAACATCAAAATCAATGTTGTGAGGCACAACAAGGTTTCAGGAAGCAAGTCCGTATTCTGGAGCTTGTAGCATCAAAATTCCGTTTGGATGGACATCATTCTCTTAGAAGCTCATTTCGAAGCTTGTGCCTCGAAAGACCCTATTTTGGAGTATCAAAATCAATGTTTGGAGGCACAACCAGGTTTCAAAATGCAAGTCCTGATTCTAGAGTCAATAGCGTTAAAATCTGAATTTGGCGCACATCGTGCTCTTAGAACTTCATTTTGAAGCTTGTGCCTCGAAAGCCCCGGTTTCGAAGTATCAAAACCAGTGTTTTGAGGCACAACAAGGTTTCAAGACGCAAGTCCATATTCCAGAGACTGTAGTGTCAAAACATGATTTTGATGCACGTTGTGCTCTTAGAACCTCATTTCGGAGTGTATGGCTCGAAAGCTCTAGTTTCAAAACATCAAAATCAAAGTTTAAAGGCAAAATAAGGTTTCAAGACACAAGTCCCGATTCTCAAGCTAATAGTGTCAAACCACGATTTTGACAAACATGTTATTCTTAGAACCTCATTTCGGAGGTTGTGCCTCAAAAGCCTCATTTTTGGAGCATAAAAATTAGTGTTTGGAGGCACAACAATGTTTCAAGACACAAGTCCCAATTACATAGTCGGTAGCGTCAAAACACAATTTTGATGTACATCGTGCTCTTAGAACCTCATTTGGGAGCTTGTGCCTTGAAAGCCCTAATCTTGGAACATCAAAATCAGTGTTTGGAGGCACAACAAGGTTTCAAGAAGCAAGTCCCTATTCCGTAGCCTGTAGCGTCAAAATGGAATTTTGATGCACAACATTCTCTTAGAATCTCATTTCAAAGCTTGTGTCTCAAAACACCCAGTTTTGGAACATCAAAATCAATGTTTGGAGGCACAACAAGGTTTCAAGATGCAAGTCCCAATTCTAAAGTCAATAGCGTTAAATTCTGATTTTGGCGCACATCGTGCTCTTAGAGTCAATAACGTTAAAATCTGATTTTGGTGTTAAAATCAGTGTTTTGAGGCATAACAAGGTTTCAAGATGCAAGTCCTGATTTTGGAGTTGGTAGCATCCAAATTTGATTTTGACACACATCGTGCTATTAGAACCTTGTTTTCGAGCTTATGCCTCAAAATCTTCAGTTTCGAAGCATCAAAATTGGTGTTTGGAGGCACAACAATCTTTCAAGATACAAGTCCCTATTCTGGATACTGTAGTGTCAAAACATGATTTTGATGCAAGTCTTGCTCTTAGAACCTCGTTTCGGAGCGTGTGGCTCAAAAGCTCCAGTTTCAAAACATCAAAATCAATGTTTAAAGGTACAACAAGGTTTCAAGACGCATGTCCAGATTCTCAAGCTGATAGTGTCAAAACACGATTTTGACAAACATGGTGATCTTAGAACCTCATTCTGGAGCTTGTGCCTTGAAAGCCCTAATTTTGGAACATCAAAATCAATGTTTTGAGGCACAACAAGGTTTCAAGAAGCAAGTCCCTATTCCAGAGTCTGTAGCATCAATATTCCATTTTGACGCGCATCATTCTCTTAGAAGTTCATTTCGGAGCTTGTGCCTCGAAAGACCCAGTTTTGGAGGATCAAAATCAATGTTTGAAGGCACAAAAAGGTTTCAAGATGCAAGTCCCGATTCTAGAGTCAATAGTGTCAAAATCTAATTTTGGCACCCATCGTGCTCTTAGAACATAATTTCAAAGCTTGTGCCTTGAAAGCCCTGGTTTCGAAGCATCAAAATCCGTCTTTTGAGGCACAACAAGGTTTCAAGATGCAAGCCCCTATTATATAGTTAATAGCATAAAAATTCAATGTTGATGCACATTGTGCTCTTCGAACATTGTTTTAGAAATTGTGCCTCAAAAGCCCAAGTTTTGGAGCATCAAAATCGATGTTTGGAGGCACAACAAGGTTTCAAGATGCAAGTACTAATTCTGGAGCCGGTAGCATCAAAATTTTATTTTGATGCAGATCGTGCTCTTGGAACCTTGTTTTGGAGCTTATTCCTCAAAATCTTTTGTTTCGAAGCATCAAAATTGGTGTGTGGAGGCACAACAAGCTGTCAAGAGGCAAGTCCCTATTCCGGAGCTTGTAGTGTGAAAACGTGATTTTGATGCACATTGTTCTCTTAGAACCTCATTTCAGAGCATGTGGCTTGAAAGCTCCAGTGTCAAAACATCAAAACTGGTGTTGGAAGCACAACAAGCTTTCAAAATGCAAGTCCCTAATCCGAAGCCTTTAGTGTCAAAACGTTATTTTGATTCACATCGTGCTCTTAGAACCTTATTTCGGAGCATGTGGCTCGAAACCTCAAGTTTCAAAACATCAAAATCAATGTTGAACAACAAGTTTTCCTGAAAAAAGTCTCGATTCTCAATCTAATGGCGTCAAAACACGATTTTGACAAGCATGGTGTTCTTAGAACCTCAATTTGGTGGTTGTGCCTCAAAAGCCTCGTTTTTGGAGCATAAAAATTAGAGTTTGGAGGCACAACAATATTTCAAGACACAAGTCCCAATTCTAGTGGGTAATGTCAAAATGCAATTTTGATATACATCGTGGTCTTAGAACCTCATTTCGGACCTCATGCCTTGAAACCTTGATTTTGGAACATCAAAATTAATGTTTTCAAGCACAATAAGGTTTCAAGAAGCAAATCCCTATTCTGGAGCCTGTAGCATCAAAATTCATTTTTGACGCACATCATTCTCTTAGAAGCTCATTTCAGAGCTTGTGCCTCAAAAGACCCAGTTTTGGATCATCAAAATCAATGTGTGGAGGCACAACAACATTTGAAGATATAAGTTTCAATTCTAGAGAGAATAGCGTGAAAATTTGATTTTGGTGCAATTCCCAATTCTAGAGTCAATAGCATCAAAATCTGATTTTGGCGTACATTGTGCTCTTAGAACGTCATTTCGAAGCTTGTGCCTCAAAAGCCCTAGTTTCAGAGCATCCAAATTTGTGTTTTGAGGCACAACAAGGTTTCAAGATGCAAGCTCCGATTCTAGACCTAGTAGCATCAAAATTCAATTTTGATGCACATTGTGCTCTTAGAACCCTGTTTTAGAAATTATGCCTCAAAAGCCCCAACTTTGGAGCATCAAAATCGATGTTTGGAGGCACAACAAGGTTTGAAGATGCAAGTCCTGATTCTGGAGCTGGTAGCGTCAAAATTTGATTTTGCCGCACATCGTGCTCTTAGAACCTTGTTTTGGAGCTTATGCCTCAAAATCTTTGGTTTTGAAGAATCAAAATTGGTGTTTGGAGGTACAACAAGCTTTCAAGATGCAAATCCCAATTCCAGAGTCGGTAGCGTCAAAATGCAATTTTGGTGTACATGGTGCTCGTAGAACCTCATTTCGGAGCTTGTGCCTTGAAAGCCCTGATTTAGGAACATCAAAATCAACGTTTTGAGGCACAACAAGGTTTCAAGAAGCAAGTCCCTATTCTAGAGCCTGTAGCGTCAAAATTTCATTTTGACGCACATCATTCTATTAGAAGCTCATTTTAGAGCATCAAAATCAATGTTTAGAGGCACAACAGGGTTTCAAGATACAAGTCCCGATTCTAAAGTCAATAGCATCAAAATCTTATTTTGGCACACATCGTGCTCTTAGAACATCATTTCGAAGCTTGTGCCTCGAAATCCCCGGTTTCGGAGCATCAAATTCAGTGTTTTGAGGCACAACAAGGGATCAAGATGAAAGCCCTGATTCTAGAGCCAGTAGCATCAAAATTCAATTTTGATGCACATTGTGCTCTTAGAACCCTGTTTTAGAAATTGTGCCTCAAAAGCTCCTATTTTGGATCATCAAAATCAATGTTTTGAGGCACAACATGGTTTCAAGTTGCAAGCCCCAATTCTAGAGCTAGTTGCATCAAAATTAAATTTTGATGCACATTGTCCTCTTAGAACCCTGTTTAGAAATTGTGCCTCAAAAGCCCTAGTTTTGGAGCATCAAAATTGATGTTTGGAGGCACAACAAGGTTTCAAGAAGCAAGTCCCTTTTCCAGAACCTGTAGCATCAAAAGTCCATTTTGATGCACATCATTCTCTTAGAAGCTCATTTCGGAGCTTGTGCCTCGAAAGACCCAGTTTTGGAGCATCAAAATCAATGTTTAGAGACAGAACAAGGTTTCAAGATGCAACTCCCGATTCTAGAGTCAATAGCATCAAAATCTGATTTTGGCACACATCGTGCTCTTATAACCTCATTTCGTAGCTTGTGCCTCAAAAGCCCCAGTTTTGGAGCATCAAAATCAGTGTTTTGAGGCACAACAAGGATTTAAGATGCAAGCCCCGATTCTAGAGCCAGTAGCATCAAAACTCAATTTTGATGCACATTGTTTTCTTATAACCTTGTTTTAGAATTTTGCGTTAGAAGCCCCAGTTTTGGAGCATCAAAATCGATGTTTGGAGGCACAACAAGGTTTCAAGATGCAAGTCATGATTATGGATCTGGTAGCGTCAAAATTTGATTTTGCCGCACATCATGCTCTAAGAACCTTGTTTTGGACGTTATGCCTCAAAATCTTCGATTTCGAAGCATCAAAATTGGTTTTCAAAGATAGAACAAGCTTTCAAGATGCAAGTCCCTATTCCAGAGCCTGTAGTGTCAAAACGTGATTTTGATGCACATCGTGCCCTTAGAACCTTGTTAGGGAGCGTGTGGCTCAAAAGCTCCAGTTTCAAAACATCAAAATCAATGTTTAAAGGCACAACAAGGTTTCAAGACACAAGTCCTGATTCTCAAGTTGATAGCGTCAAACACGATTGTGAGTAACATAAAAATCATTGTTTTTTAGGCACAACAAGGTTTCAAGATGCAAGCCCCGATTCTAGAGCCAGTATCAAAATTCAATTTTGATGCACATTTTGCACTTAGAACCTGTTTTAAAAATTGTGCTTGAAAAGCCCCAGTTTTGGAGCATCAAAATCGATATTTGGAGGCACAACAAGGTTTCAAAATGCAAGTACTTATTCTGGAGCCAGTAGCGTCAAAATTTGATTTTGAGACACATCGTGATCTTAGAACCTTTTTTTGGAACTTATGCCTGAAAATCTTTGGTTTTGAAGCATCAAAATTGGTATTTGGAGGCACAACAAGCTTTCAAGATGCAACTCCCTATTCTAGAGCCTGTAGTGTCAAAACATGATTTTGATGCACATCGTGCTCTTAGAACCTCATTTCAGAGCGTGTGGCTCGAAAGCTCTAGTTTCAGATAATCAAAATCATTGTTTAAAGGCACAAAAAGGTTTCAAGACACAAGTTCCGATTCTCAAGCTGATAACGTCAAAACATAATTTTGACAAACATGGTGTTCTTAGAACCTCATTTTAGAGGTTGTGCCTCAAAAGCCTCATTTTTGGAGCATAAAAATTACTGTTTGGAGGCACAACAAGGTTTCAAGACACAAGTCCCAATTCTAGAGTCAGTAGCTTCAAAATGCTATTTTGATGTACATCGTGCTCTTAGAACCTCATTCCGGAGCTTGTGGCTTGAAAGCCCTGATTTTGGAACATCAAAATCAATGTTTTGAGGCACAACAAGGTTTCTAGAAGAAAGTCCTTATTCCAGAGCCTATAGCATCAAAATTCCATTTTGATGCACATCATTCTCTTAGAAGCTTATTTCGGAGCTTGTGCCTCGAAAGACCCAGTTTTGGAGCATCAAAATCAATGTTTGGAGGCACAACAAGGTTTGAAGAACCTCATTTCAAAGCTTGTGCCTCAAAAGCCTCAGTTTCAGAGCATCAAAATCAATGTTTGGAGGCAAAATCAATGTTTGGAGGCAAAATAAGGTTTGAAGATGCAAGTCCAGATTCTATTGTCAATAGCGTCAAAATCTGATTTTGGCACACATCCTGCTCTTAGAACCTCATTTTGAAGCTTGTGCCTCGAAAGCCCTGGTTTTGAAACATCAAAATTAGTGTTTTGAGGCACAACAAGGTTTCAAGATGCAAGCCCCGATTCTAGAGCCAGTAGCATCAAAATTCAATTTTGATGCACATTGTGCTCTTAGAACCCCGTTTTAGAAATTTTGCCTCAAAAGCCCTATTCCCTATTCCGGAGCCTGTAGTGTCAAAAACCTATTTTGATGCACATCGTGCGTGCTCTTAGAACCTCTTTTCAGAGCGTGTGGCTCGAAAGCTCCAGTTTAAAAACATCAAAATTAATGTTTAAAGGCACAACAAGGTTTCAAGACACAAGTCTTGATTCTTAAGCTGATAGTGTGAAAACATGATTTTTACAAACATGGTGTTCTTAGAACCTCATTTCGAAAGTCGTGCCTCAAAAGCATCATTTTTGGAGCATAAAAATTAGTGTTTGGAGGCACAAGAAGATTTCAAGATAGAAGTCCCAATTTCAGAGTCGGTAGCATCAAAACGCAATTTTGATTTACATCGTGCTCTTAGAACCTCATTTCGGAGCTTGTGCCTTGAAAGCCCTGATTTTGGAACATCAAAATCAATGTTTTGAGGCACAACAAGGTTTCAAGAAGCAAGTCTCTATTCCAGAGCCTGTAGCATCAAAATTCTATTTTGACGCACATCATTCTCTTAGAAGCTCATTTCGGAGCTTGTGCCTCGAAAGACCTGATTTTGGAGCATCAAAATCAATGTTTGGAGGCACAACAAGGTTTCAAGATGCAAGTCCCGATTCTAAAGCCAGTAGTATCAAAATTCAATTTTGATGCACATTATGCTTTTAGAACCTTGTTTTAGAAATTGTGCCTCAAAAGCCCCAGTTTTGGAGCATTAAAATCGATGTTTGGAGGCACAAGAAGGTTTCAAGATGCAACTACTAATTCTGGAGCCGGTAGCATCAAAATTTGATTTTGACGCACATTGTGCTTTTAGAACCTTGTTTTGGAGCTTATGCCTCAAAATCTTCGCTTTCAAAGCATTGAAATTGGTGTTTAGAGGCACAACAAGCTTTCAAGACGCACGTCATTATCCAGGAGCCTGTAGTTTCAAAACATGATTTTGATGCACTTCATGCTCTTATAACCTTGTTTCGGAGCATGTGGCTCAAAAGCTCTAGTTTCAAAACATCAAAATCAATGTTTAAACGCACAACAAGGTTTCAAGACACAAGTCATGATTCTCAAGATGATAGCATCAAAACATGATTTTGACAAACATGGCATTCTTAGAACCTCATTTTGGAGGTCGTGCCACAAAAGCCTAATTTTTGGAGCATAAAAATTAGTGTTTGGAGGCACAACAAGGTTTCAAGACACAAGTCCAAATTTCAGAGTCGGTAGCGTCAAAATGTAATTTTGATGTACATCATTCTCTTAGAACCTCATTTCGATGCTTGTTCCTTGAAATCCCTGATTTGGGAACATCAAAATCAATGTTTTGAGGCACAACAAGGTTTCAGGAAGCAAGTCTCTATTCCGGAGCCTGTAGCATTAAAATTCAATTTTGACGCACATCATTCTTTTAGAAGCACATTTTGGAGCATCAAAATCAATGTTTGGAGGCACAAGAAGGTTTAAAGATGCAAGTCCGGTTTCTAGAGTCAATAGAGTCAACATATGATTTTGGCGCACATCGTGCTCTTACAACCTAATTTCGAATCTTGTGCCTCGAAAGCCCCAGTTTCGGAGCATTAAAATCAATGTTTTGAGGCACAATAGAGTTTCAAGATGCAAGCCCTGATTCTAGTGTCAGTAGCATCAAAATTCAATTTTGATGCATATTGTGCTCTTAGAACCCTATTTTAGAAATTGTTCCTCAAAAGCCCTAGTTTTGGAACATCAAAATCGATGTTTGGAGGCACAATAAGGTTTCAAGATGCAAGCCCCGATTCTACAGCCAGTAGCATCAAAATTCAATTTTAATGCACATTGCGCTCTTAGAACCCCGTTTTAGAAATTGTACCTCAAAAGCTCTAGTTTTGGAGCATCAAAACCAATTTTGGAGCTTCAAAACCAATTTTGGAGCTTCATAACTATGTTTGGAGGCATAAAAAGGTTTCAAGATGCAAGTCCTGATTCTGGAGCCGCTAGCGTCCAAATTTGATTTTGACACACATCGTGCTCTTAGAACCTTGTTTTGGAGCTTATGCCTCAAAATCTTCGGTTTCAAAGCATCAAAATTGGTGTTTGGAGGCACAAGAATCTTTCAAGATGCAAGTCACTATTCTGGAGCCTGTAGTGTCAAAATGTGATTTTGATGCAAATCATGCTCTTATAACCTCATTTCGAAGCATGTGGCTCGAAAGCTCCAGTTTCAAAACATCAAAATCAATGTTTAAAGGTACAATAACGTTTCAAGACACATGTCCAGATTCTCAAGCTGATAGTGTCAAAACATGATTCTGACAAACATGGTGTTCTTAGAACCTCATTTCGGAGCTTGTGCCTTGAAAGCCCTGATTTTGGAACATCAAAATCAATGTTTTGAGGCACAACAAGGTTTCAAGAAGCAAGTCCCTATTCTAGAGCCTGTAGCTTCAAAATTCCATTTTGACGCGCATCATTCTCTTAGAATTTCATTTCGGAGCTTGTGCCTCGAAAGACTCAGTTTTGGAGCATCAAAATCAATTTTTGAAGGCATAACAAGGTTTCAAGATGCAAGTCCCGATTCTAGAGTCAATAGCGTCAAAATCTGATTTTGTCGCCCATCATGCTCTTAGAACATCATTTCAAAGCTTGTGCCTCGAAAGCCCCAGTTTCAGAGCATCAAAATCAGTCTTTTGAGGCACAACAAGGTTTCAAGATGCAAGCCCCTATTCTAGAGGCAATAGCATCAAAATTCAATTTTGATGCACATTGTGCTCTTTGAACACTGTTTTAGAAATTCTGCCTCAAAAGCACATGTTTTGCAACATCAAAATCAATGTTTGGAGGCATAAGAAGGTTTCAAGATGCAAGTACTGATTTTGGAGCTGGTAGCGTCAAAATTTGATTTTGATGCAGATTGTGCTCTTGGAATCTTGTTTTCGAGCTTATGCCTCAAAATCTTCGGTTTCAAAGCATCGAAATTCGTGTGTAGAGGCACAACAAGCTATCAAGACGCAAGTCCCTATTCTGGAGCTTGTAGTGTGAAAACGTGATTTTGATGCACATCGTTCTCTTACAATTTTGATGTACATCGTGGTCTTAGAACCTCATTTCGGAGCTCGTGGCTTGAAAGCCCTGATTTTGGAACATCAAAATCAATGTTTTTAGGCACAATAAGATTTCAAGAAGCAAGTCCCTATTCCAAAGCCTGTAGCATCAAAATTCAATTTTGACGCACATCATTCTCTTAGAAGCTCATTTCAGAGCTTGTGCCTCGAAAAACCCAGTTTTGGAGCATCAAATTCAATGTGTGGAGGCACAACAACGTTTGAAGATGTAAGTGTCAATTCTAGAGTCAATAGCGTGAAAATCTGATTTTGGTGCAAGTCCTGATTCTAGAGTCAATAGCGTCAAAATCTGATTTTGGCGTACATCATGCTCTTAGAACCTTATTTCAAAGCTTGTGCCTCGAAAGCCCTGGTTTTGGAGCATCCAAATTTGTGTTTTGAGGCACAATAAGGTTTCAAGATGCAAGCTCCAATTCTAGAGGAGGTAGCATCAAAATTCAATTTTTATGCACATTGTGCTCTTAGAACCCTATTTTAGAAATTATGCCTCAAAAGCCCTAACTTTGGAGCATCAAAATCGATGTTTGAAAGCACAACAAGGTTTCAAGATGCAAGTCTTGATTCTAGAGCCGGTAGCATCAAAATTTGATTTTAACGCACATCGTGCTCTTAGAACCTTGTTTTGGAGCTTATGCCTCAAAATCTTGGGTTTTGAAGTATCAAAATTGGTGTCTAGAGGCACAACAAGCTTTCAAGATGCAAGTCCCTATTCTGGAGCCTATAGTGTCAAAACATGATTTTGATACACATCGTACTCTTAAAACCTCGTTTCAGAGCGTCTGGCTTGAAAGCTTCAATTTCAAAACATCAAAAGCAATGTTTAAAGGCACAACAACATTTCAAGTCACGAGTCCCAATTCTCAAGCTGATAGCGTTAAAACATGATTATGACAAACATGGTGTTCTTAGAACCTCATTTCTGAGGTTGTGCCTCAAAAGACTCATTTTTGGAGTTTGAAAATTAGTGTTTGGAGGCACAACAAGGTTTCAAGAAGCAAGTCCCTATTCCGGATCCTGTAGCGTCAAAATTCCATTTTGACGCACATCATTCTCTTAGAAGCTCATTTCAGAGCATCAAAATCAATGTTTGGAGGCACAACAGGGTTTCAAGATACAAGTCCTAATTCTAAAGTCAATAGCATCAAAATCTGATTTTGGCGCACATCATGCTCTTAGAACATTATTTATAAGCTTGTGGCTCGAAATCCCTAGTTTCGGAGCATCAAAATCAGTGTTTTGAGGCACAACAAGGGATGAAGATGCAAGCCTCGATTCTAGAGCCAGTAGCATCAAAATTCAATTTTGATGCACATTGTGCTCTTAGAAGCCTGTTTTAGAAATTGTGCCTGAAAACCTCTTGTTTTGGATCATCAAAATCAATGATTTGAGGCACAACAAGGTTTCAAGATGCAAGTCCCGATTCTAGAGTCAATAGCGTCAAAATCTAATTTTGGCACACATCGTGTTCTTAGATCCTCATTTCGAAGCTTGTACCTCGAAAGCCTTGGTTTCTGAGCATCAAATTTAGTGTTTTGGGGCCCAACAAGGTTTCAAAATGCAAGCCCCGATTCAAGAGCCAGTAGCATCAAAATTTAATTTTGATGCAAATTGTGCTCTTAGAACCCTGTTTTAGAAATTGTGCCTCAAAAGTTCTAGTTTTGGATCTCCTAATTCTGGAGCCAATAGCATCAAAATTTTATTTTGAGGCACATCATCCTCTTGGAACCTTGTTTTGGAGCTTATGCCTCAAAATCTTCGGTTTCGAAGCATCAAAATTGGTGTTTGGAGGCACAACAAGCTTTCAACATGTAAATCCCTATTCCAGAGCTTGTAGTGTCAAAACGTTATTTTGATGCACATCGTGTTGTTAGAACCTCATTTCGGAAAGTGTGGCTCGAAAGCTCCAATTTCAAAACATCAAAATCAATGTTTAAAGGCAGAACAAGGTTTCGAGACACAAGTCCCATTTCTCAAGCTGATAGCATCAAAACACGATTTTGAAAAACATCGTGTTTTTAGAACCTCATTTCGGAGGTTGTGCCTCAAAAGCCTTGTTTTTGGAGCATAAAAATTAGTGTTTGGAGCCACAACAAGGTTTCAAGACACAAGTCCCAATTCCAGAGTCGGTAGCGTCAAAACACAATTTTGATGAACATCATGCTCTTAGAACCTCATTTTGGAGCTTCTGCCTTGAAAGCCCTAATTTTGGAACATCAAAATCAATGTTTTGAGGGACAACAAGATTTCAAGAAGCAATTCCCTATTCCAGAGCTTGTAGCGTTAAAATGGAATTTTGATGCACATCATTCTCTTAGAAGCTCATTTCAAAGCTCGTGCCTCGAAAGACCCAGTTTTGGAGCATCAAAATCAATGTTTGGAGGCACAACAAGGTTTCAAGATGCACATCCCGATTCTAGAGTCAATAGCATCAAAATTGTATTTTGGCACATATCGTGCTCTAAGAACCTCATTTTGAAGCTTGTTCCTTGAAAGCCTCGGTTTTGGAGCATGAAAATCAGTGTTTTGAGGCACAACAAGGTTTCAAGATGCAAACCCCGATTCTAGAGCTAGTAGCATCAAAATTCAATTTTGATGCACATTGTGTTGTTAGAACCCTATTTTAGAAATTGTGCCTCAAAAGCAACAGTTTTGGAGCATCAAAATTGATGTTTGGAGACACAACAAGGTTTGAAGATGTAAGTCCTAATTCTGGAGCCAGTAGCGTCAAAATTTGATTTTGATGCACATCGCGCTCTTAGAACCTTGTTTTGGAGCTTATGCCTCAAAATCTTCAGTTTCAAAGCATCAAAATTGGTGTTTGGAGGCATAACAAGCTTTCAAGATGCAAGCCTCTATTCAGAGCCTGTAGTGTCAAAATGTGATTTTGATGCACATCGTGCTCTTAGAACCTCGTTTTGGAGGTTGTGGCTCGAAAGCTCCTGTTTTAAAAGATCAAAATCAATGTTTAAAGGCACAACAAGGTTTCAAGACACAAGTCCTGATTCTCAAGCTGATAGTGTAAAAAAACTATTTTGACAAACATGGTGTTCTTAGAACCTCATTTTTGGAGCATAAAAATTAGTGTTTGGAGGGACAACAAGGTTTCAAGACACAAGTCCCTATTCTAGAGTCGGTAGCGTCAAAATTCTATTTTGATGCACATCATTCTCTTAGAAGCTCATTTCGGAGCTTGTGCCTCAAAAGACCCAATTTTGGAGCTTCAAAATTAATGTTTGGAGGCACAACAACGTTTCAAGATGCAAGTTCCGATTATAGAGTCAACAGCGTCAAAATCTGATTGTGGTCCACATCGTGCTATTTGAACTTGATTTCAAAGCTTGTGCCTCAAAAGCTCCTGTTTCGGAGCATCAAAATACGTGTTTTGAGGGACAACAAGGTTTCAAGATGCAAGCCCTGATTCTAGAGCTAGTAGCATCAAAATTCAATTTTGATGCACATTGAGATCTTAGAACCCTGTTTTAGAAATTGTGCCTCAAAAGCCCCAATTTTGGAGCATCAAAATCGATGTTTGGAGGCACAACAAGATTTCCAGATGCAAGTCCTAATTCTGGAGTCGATAGCGTCAAAATTTGATTTGGACACACATCATGTTTTTAGAACCTTGTTTTAGAACTTATGCATTAAAATTTTTGGTTTCGAATCATCAAAATTGGTGTATGGAGGCACAATAAGCTTTCAAGACACAAGTCCCTATTCTAGAGCCTGCAGTGTCAAAACATGATTTTGATGCACATCGTGCTCTTAGAACCTCATTTCAGAGCATGTGGCTTGAAAGCTCAAGTTTCAAAACATCGAAATCAACGTTTAAAGGCACAACAAGATTTCAAAACACAAGTCCCGATTCTCAAGTTGATAGCGTTAAAATCTGATTTTGGCACACATCGTGCTCTCAGAACCTCATTTCAAAGCTTGTGCCTCAAAATACCCTATTTTGGAGAATCAAAATCAATGTTTGTAGGCACAAGAAGGTTTCAAGATGCAAGTCCCGATTCTAGAGTCAGTAGCATCAAAGTTCAATTTTGATGCACATTGCGCTCTTAGAACCCTATTTTAGAAATTGTGCCTCAAAAGCCCCAGTTTTGGAGCATGAAAATCAATGTTTGGAGGCACAACAAGGTTTCAAGATGCAAGTCCTGATTCTAGGTCCTGATTCTGGAGCCGGTAGTGTCAAAATTTGATTTTGACGCATATCATGCTCTTAGAACCTTGTTTTGGAGCTTATGCCTCAAAATCTTTAGTTTCGAAGCATCAAAATTGGTGTTTGGAGGCATTACAAACATTCAAGACGCAAGTCCATATTCCGGAGCATGTAGTGTCAAAACGTTATTTTGATGCACATCGTGCTCTTAGAAACTCGTTTTACAGCGTGTGGCTTGAAAGCTCTATTTTCAACACATCAAAATCAATGTTTAAAGGCACAACAAGGTTTCTTAGAACCTCATTTCAGAGCTTGTACCTTGAAAGCCTTGATTTTGGAACATCAAAATCAATGTTTTAAGGCACAACAAGGTTTCAAGAAGCAAGTCCCTATTCGGGAGCCTGTAGCGTCAAAATTCAATTTTGATGCACATCATTCTCTTAGAAGCTCATTTCAGAGCTTGTGCCTCAAAAGACCTAGTTTTGAAGTATCAAAATCAATGTTTGGAGTCACAACAAGGTTTCAATATGCAACTCCCAATTCTAGATTCAATAGCGTCAAAATCTAATTTTGGCGCACATCGTGCTCTTAGAACCTCATTTCGAAGCTTGTGCGTTGAAAGCTCCGGTTTCAGAGCATCAAAATTAGTTTTTTGAGGCATAACAAGGTTTCAAGATGCAAGCCCCAATTCTAAAGCCAGTAGCATCAAAATTAAATTTTGATGCACATTGTGTGCTTAGAACCTTGTTATAGAAATTTGCCTCAAAAGCCCCAGTTTTGGAACATCAAAATTGATGTTTGGAGACAAAACAAGGTTTCAAAATGCAAGTCTTGATTATGGCGCCGGTAGCGTCAAAATTTGAGTTTCACGCACATCGTTCTCTTAGAACGTTGTTTTGGAGCTCATGCCACAAAATATTTGGTTTTGAAGCATCAAAATTGGTGTCTGGAGGCACAACAAGCTTTCAAGACGCAAGTCCCTATTCCAGAGCCTGTAGTGTCAAAATATGATTTTGATGCACATCGTACTCTTAGAACCTCGTTTTAGAGCATGTGGCTCGAAAACTCCAGTTTCAAAACATCAAAAACAATGTTCAAAGGCACAACAAGGTTTCAAGACACAAGTCCCGATTCTCAAGCTGATAGCATCAAAACATGATTTTGACAAACATGGTGTTCTTAGAACTTCATATCGGAGGTCGAGCCAAAAAAGCCTCATTTTTGGAGCTTAAAAATAAGTGTTTGGAGGCACAGCAAGGTTTCAAGACACGAGTCCCAATTCCAGAGTCGGTAGCATCAAAACGCAATTTTGATGTACATCATGCTCTTAGAACGTCATTTCAAAGCTTGCCTTGAAAGCCTTGATTTTGGAACATCAAAATCAATGTTTTGGGGCACAACAAGGTTTCTAGAAGCAAGTCCCTATTATGCAGCCTGTAGCATCAGAATTCCATTTTGACACACATCATTCTCTTAGAAGTTGATTCGAAGCTCGTGCCTCAAAAGTTCTAGTTTTGGAGTATCAAAATCGATCTTTGGAGGAACAACAATGTTTCAAGATGTAAGTCCTAATTCTATAGTCAATTGCATCAAAATCTGATTTTGGCACACACCCTGCTCTTAGAACCTCATTTTGAAGCTTGTGCCTCAAAAACCCTAGTTTCAGAGCATCAAACTCGGTGTTTTGAGGCACAACAAGGTTTCAAGATGCAAGTGCTGATTCCAAAACCTCATTTCAGAGGTTGTGCTTCATAAGTCTTGGTTTGGGAGCATAAAAATTAGTGTTTGGAGGCACGATAAGGTTTCAAGACACAAGTCCCAATTCCAAAGTCGGTAGTGTCAAAAGGCAATTTTGATGTACCTCATGCTCTTAGAACCTCATTTCGGAGCTTGTGCCTTGAAAGCCCTGATTTTGGAACATCAAAATCAATATTTTGAGGCACAACAAGGTTTCCAGAAGCAAGTCCCTATTCTGGAGCCTGTAGCATTAAAATTCCATTTTGACGCACATCATTGTCTTAGAAGCTCATTTCGAAGCTTGTACCTCGAAAGACCCAGTTTTGGAGCATCAAAATAAATGTTTGGTGGCACAAATAGGGGCTTGAATCTTGAAACCTTGATGTGCCTCAAGAAACTGATTTTGATGCTCCGAAACTGAGGCTTTCGAGGCACAAGCTTTGGAATGACATTCTAAGAGCACGATGTGCGCCAAAATGAGTTTTTGATGCTATTAACTGTAGAATCGGCACTTGCATCTTCAAACCTTGTTGTGCCTTTAAACATTGATTTTGATGTTTCGAAACTGGACCTTTCGAGCCACACACTTCGAAAGGAGGTTCTAAGACTATGACGTGCATCAAAATGGCGAACATCGTGCTCTTAGAACCTCATTTCGAAGCTTGTGCCTCAAAAGCCCCGATTTCGGAGCATCAAAATCAGTGTTTTGGTGCACAACAAGGTTTCAAGATGCAAGCCCCGATTGTAGAGCCAGTAAATCAAAATTCAATTTTGATGCACATTGTGCTATTAGAAAACCCTATTTTAGAAATTGTGCTTCAAAAGCACCAGTTTTGGAGCATCAAAATCGATGTTTGGAGGCACAACAAGGTTTCCAAATGCAAGTCTTGGTTCTAGAACATCAAAATCAATGTTTCAAGGCACAACAAGGTTTCAAGGCACAAGTCCCAATTCTCAAGCTGATAGCGTCAAAACATGATTTTGACAAACATGGTGTTCTTAGAACCCCATTTCAGAGGTTGTGCCTCAAAAGTCTTGTTTTTGGAGCATAAAAATTAGTGTTTGGAGGCACAACAAGGTTTGTAGACATAAGTCCCAATTCCTGAGTCGGTAGCATCAAAATGCAATTTTGAGGTACATCATGCTCTTAGAGACTCATTTCAGAGCTTGTGCCTTGAAAGCCCTAATTTTGGAACATCAAAATCAATGTTTTGAGGCACAACAAGGTTTCAAGAAGCAAGTTCGTATTTCAAAGCCTATAGCACAAAATTCGATTTTGATGCACATCATTCTCTTAGAAGCTCATTTCGGAGCATGTGCCTTGGAAGACCCAGTTTTGGAGTATCAAAATCAATGTTTGGAGGCACAACAATGTTTCAAGATGCAAGTCCCTATTCTAGAGTCAATAGCGTCAAATTCTTAATTTGGTGCACATCGTGCTCTTAGAACCTCATTTTGAAGCTTGTGCCTCGAAAGCCCTGATTTTGGAGCATCAAAATCAGTCTTTTGAGGTACAACAACGTTCCAAGATGCAAGCCTCAATTCTAGAGCCAGTAGAATCAAAATTCAATTTTGATGCACATTGTGCTCTTAGAACCCTTTTTTAGAAATTGTGCTTCAACGACCCCAGTATTGGAGGATGAAAATCGATGTTTGCAGGCACAACAAGTTTTCAAGATGCAAGTCTTGATTCTGGAGCTTATGCATCAAAATATTCGATTTTGAATCATAAAAATTGGTGTTTGGAGGTACAACAAGATTTCAAGATGCAAGTCTCTATTTTGGAACCTGTAGTGTCAAAATCTTCAGTTTTGAAGAATCAAAATTGGTGTGGCTCGAAAGCTCTAGTTTCAAAACACCAAAATCAATGTTTAAAGGCACAACAAGGTTTCAAGACACAAGTCCCAATTCTCAAGCTGATAGCATCAACACATAATTTTGACAAATATGGTTTTCTTAGAAACTCATTTCAGAGGTCGTGCCTCAAAAGCCTTGTTTTTGGAGCATAAAAATTAGTGTTTGGAGGCACAACAAGGTTTCAAGACACAACTCCCAATTCCAGAGTCGGTAGCGTCAAAATGCACTTTTGATGTACATCGTGCTCTTAGAACCTCATTTTGGAGCTTCTGCCTTGAAAGCCCCGATTTTGGAACATCAAAATCAATGTTTTCAGGCACAACAAGGTTTCAAGAAGCAAGTCCCTATTCCGAAGCCTATAGCGTCAAAATGGAATTTTGATGCACAACATTCTCTTTGAAGCTCATTTCAGAGCTTGTGCCTCGAACGACCTAGTTTTGGAGCATCAAAATCAATGTTTTGAGGCACAACAAGGTTTCAAGATGCAAGCCCCGATTCTAGAGCCAGTAGCAATAAAATTCAAATTTGATGCACATTGTGCTCTTCGAACCCTATTTTAGAAATTGTGCCTCAAAAGCGCAAGTTTTGGAACATCAAAATCGGTCTTTGGAAGCACAACAAGGTTTCAAGATGCAAGTCCTGGTACTAGACCCGGTAGCATCAAAATTTTATTTTACGCACATCGTGCTCTTAGAACCTTATTTTGGAGTTTATGCCTCAAAATCTTCGGTTCCAAAGCATCAAAATTTATGTTTGGAGGCACAACAAGCTTTCAAGACGCAAGTCCCTATTCCAGAGCCTGTAGTTTCAAAACGTGATTTTGATGCACATCATGCTCTTAGAACCTCGTTTTAGAGCATGTGGCTCAAAAGCTCCAGTTTCAAAACATCAAAATCAATGTTTAAAGGCACAACAAGGTTAAAAGACACAAGTCCCGATTCTCAAGCTGATAGCGTCAAAACATGATTTTGACAAAAATGGTGTTCTTAGAACCTCATTTCGGAGGTCCTGCCTCAAAAGTCTCATTTTTGGAGCATAAAAATTAGTGTTTGGAGGCACAACAAGGATTCAAGACACAAGTCCAATTTCCAGAGTCGGTAGCGTCAAAATACAATTTTGATGTACATCATGCTCTTAGAACCTAATTTCAGAACTTGTGCCTTGAAAGCCTTGATTTTGGAACGTCAAAATCAGTGTTTGGAGGCACAACAAGGTTTCAAGAAGTAAGTCGCTATTCCAGAGCCTGTAAAGTCAAAAGTCTATTTTGACGCACATCATTCTCTTAGAAGCTCATTTCGGAGCTTGTGCCTCGAAAGATACAGTTTTGGAGCATCAAAATCAATGTTTGGGGGCAGAACAAGGTTTGAAGATGCAAACCTCGATTCTAGAGCCAGTAGCATCAAAATTCAATTTTGATGCACATTGTGCTCTTAGAACCCTGTTTTAGAAATTGTCCCTCAAAAGCCTTAGTGTTGGAGCATCAAAATCGATGTTTGGAGGCACACCAAGGTTTCAAGATGCTAGTCCTGATTCTGGTGCCAGGAGCTTCCAAATTTGATTTTGACACACATCCTACTCTTAGAACCTTGTTTTTGAGCTTATGCCTCAAAATCTTCAGTTTCAAAGCATCAAAATTGGTGTTTGGAGGTACAACAAGCTTTCAAGACGCAAGTCCCTATTCCGGAGCCTATAGTGTCAAAACGTGATTTTGATGAACATCGTTCTCTTAGAGCCTAGTTTCGAAGCTTGTGGCTCGAAAGCTCTAGCTTCAAAACATCAAAATCAATGTTTAAATGCACAACAAGGTTTCAAGAGAGAAGTCCCGATTCTCAAGCTGATAGCATCAAAAAATGATTTTGACAAACATGGTATTCTTAGAACCTCATTTCAGAGGTCGTGCCTCAAAAGCCTCATTTTTGGAGCATAAAAATTTGTGTTTGGAGGCACAACAAGGTTTCAAGACACAAGTCCTAATTCTAGAGTTGGTAGCATCAAAACGCAATTTTGATGTACATCGTGCTCTTAGAACCTCATTTCGGAGCTTGTGCCTTGAAAGCACTGATTTTGGAACATCAAAATCAATGTTTTGAGGCACAACAAGGTTTCAAGAAGCAAGCCCCTATTCCAGAGCCTGTAGCTTCAAATTTTCATTTTGACTCACATATTTCTCTTAGAAGCTCATTTTGGAGCTTCTGCCTCAAAAGACATAGTTTTGGAGCATCAAAATCAATGTTTGGAGGCACTACAACATTTCAAGATGCAAGTCCCGATTCTAGAGTCAATAGCATCAAAATCTGATTTTGGCGCACATCATGCTCTTAGAACCTTATTTCGAATCTTGTGCCTCGAAAGCCCCAATTTCGGAGCATCAAAATTAGTGTTTTGAGGCACAACAAGGTTTCAAGATGCAAGCCTCGATTCTAGAGCCAGTAGCATCGAAATTCAATTTTGATGCACATTGTGCTCTTCGAACTTTGTTTTAGAAATTGTGCCTCAAAAGCCCAAATTTTGGAGCATCAAAATCGATGTTTGGAGGCACAACAAGGTTTCAAGATGCAAGTCCTTATTTTAGAGCCGCTAGTGTCAAAATTTGATTTTGACACACATCGTGCTCTTAGAATCTTGTTTTGGAACTTATGCCTCAAAACCTTTGGTTTCGAAGCATCAAAATTGGTGTTTGGAGGCACAACAAGCTTTCAAGATGCAAGTCCTTATTCCAGAGCCTGTAGGCTAGAAAGCTCTAGTTTCAAAACATCAAAATCAATGTTTAAAGGCACAACAAGGTTTCAAAACACAAATCCCAATTCTCAAGCTGATAGCATCAAAAGATGATTTTGACAAACATGGTGTTCTTAGAACCTCATTTAGGAGGTCATGCCTCAAAAGCCTTTTTTTTGGAGCATAAAAATTAGTGTTTGGAGGCACAACAAGGTTTCAAGACACAAGTCCTTATTCCAGAGTCGATAGTGTCAAAATGCAATTTTGATGTACATCATGCTCTTAGAACTTCATTTCAGAGCTTGTGCCTTGAAAGCCCGTATTTTGGAATGTCAAAATCAATGTTTTGAGGCACAACAAGGTTTCAAGAAGTAAGCCCCTATTCCAGAGCCTGTAGCATCAAAATTCCATTTTGACTCACATCATTCTCTGAGAAGCTCATTTCGGAGGTTGTGCCTTGAAAGACCCAATTTTGGAGAATCAAAATCAAAGTTTTGAGGCACAATAAGGTTTCAAGATGCAAGTCCCAATTCTAGAGTCAATAGCGTCAAAATCTGATTTTTGTGCACATTGTCCTCTGAGAACCTCATTACGAAGCTTGTGCCTCGAAAGCCTTAGTTTGAGAGGATCAAAATTAGTGTTTTGAGGTACAACAATATTTCAAGATGTAAGCCCCGATTCTAGAGACAGTAGCATCAAAATTCAATTTTGATGCACATTGCTCTTAGAATCCTGTTTTAGAAATTGTGCCTCAAAAGCCCCATTTTTGGAGCATCAAAATCGATCTTTGGTGGCACAACCAGGTTTCAAGATACAAGTCCTGATTGTGGAGTCGGTAGCCTCAAAATTGGATTTTGACGCACCTCATGCTCTTGGAACCTTATTTACGAGCTTATGCCTCATAAATCTTTGGTTTCGAAGTGACGAAAGTGGTGTGTGGAGGCACAACAAGCTTTCAAGATGCAAGTCCCTATTACGGAGACCGTAGTGTCAAAACATGATTTTGATGCACATTATGTTCTTAGAACCTTATTTCAGAGTGTATGGCTCGAAAGCTCTAGTTTCAAAACATCAAAATTAATGTTAAAGGCATAACAAGGTTTCAAGACACAAGTCCCGATTCTCAAGCTGATAGTGTCAAAACACGATTTTGACAAACATGCTATTCTTAGAACATCATTTCGGAGGTTGTGTCTCAAAAGTCTCATTTTTGGAGCATAAAAATTAGTGTTTGGAGGCACAACAATGTTTCAAGACACAATTTTGATGTACATCGTGCTCTTAGAACCTTATTTCAGATCTTGTCCCTTGAAAGCTCTAATTTTGGAACATCAAATTGAATGTTTTGAGGCACAAAAAGGTTCCAAGAAGCAAGTCCCTATTCCGGAGCCTGAAGCGTCAAAATTTTATTTTGACGCACATCATTCTCTTAGAAACTCATTTTGGAGATTGTGCCTCGAAAGACACAGTTTTGGAGCATCAAAATCAATGTTTGGAGGCACAACAATGTTTCAAGATGCAAGTCCTGATTCTAGAGTCAATAGCATCAAAATCTAATTTCGGTGCCCATCGTGCTCTTAGAACCTCATTTCGAAGCTTGTTCCTCGAAAGCCCCAGTTTCGGAGCATGAAAATCAGTGTTTTGAGGCACAACAAGGTTTCAATATGCAAGCCCCTATTCTAGAGCCAATAGCATCAAAATTCAACTTTGATGCACATTGTGCTCTTCAAACCCTGTTTTAGAAATTGTGCCTCAAAAGCCCAAGTTTTGGAGCATCAAAATCGATGTTTGGAGGCACAACAAGGTTTCAAGATGCACGTACTGATTTTGGCGCTGGGAGCATCAAAATTTGATTTTGATGCACATCGTGCTTTTAGAACCTTGTTTTGGAGCTTATGCCTCAAAATCTCTGGTTTTGAAACATCAAAATTGGTGTTTGGAGGCACAACAAGCTTTCAAGACGCAAGTCCCTATTACGGAGCCTGTAGTGTCAAAACATGATTTTGACGCATATCGTGCTCTTAGAACCTCATTTCGGAGTGTGTGGCTTGAAAGCTCCAGTTTGAAAACATCAAAATTAATGTTTAAAGGCACAACAAGGTTTCAAGACACAAGTCCCGATAATCAATCTGATAGCATCAAAAGACAATTTTGACAAACATGGTGTTTCTAAGAACCTCATTTTGGAGGTCATGCATCAAAAGCCTCACTTTTGGAGCTTAAAAATTAGTGTTTTGAGGCACAACAATGTTTCAAAACACAAGTCCCAATTCCAGAGTGGATAGCCTCAAAACTCAATTTTGATGTACATTGTGCTCTTAGCCTTGATTTTGGGGCATCTAAATCAATGTTTGGAGGCACAACAAGGTTTCAAGATGCAAGTCCCGATTCTAGAGTCAATAGTGTTAAAATCTGATTTTGGTGCACATCGTGCTCTTAGAACCTCAGTTCGAAGCTTGTGCCTCGAAAGCCCCAGTTTCGGAGCATCAAAATTAGTGTTTTGAGGCACAACAAGGTTTCAAGATGCAAGACCCGTTTCTAGAGCTCGTAGCATCAAAATTCAATTTTTATGCACATTATGCTCCTGGAACCCTGTAGTGTCAAAACATGATTTTGATGCACATCGTGCTCTTAGAACCTCGTTTCGGAGCGTGTGACTCGAAAGCTCTAGTTTCAAAACATCAAAATCAATGTTTAAAGGCACAACAAGGTTTCAAGACACAAGTCCCGTTTCTCAAGCTAATAGCATCAAAATATGATTTTGACAAACATTGTGCTCTTAGAACCCTGTTTTAGAAATTGTGGCTCAAAATCTCCAGTTTTGGAGCATCAAAATTGATGTTTGGAGGCACACCAAGGTTTTAATATTCAAGTCCTGATTCTGGAGCCGGTAGCTTCAAAATTTTATTTTAACGCACATCGTTCTCTTAGAACTTTGTTTTGGAGCTTGTGCCTCAAAATCTTTGGTTTTGAAGCATCGAAATTGGTGTTTGGAGGCAAAACAAGCTTTCAAGACGCAAGTCCCTATTCCGGAGCCTGTATTGTCAAAATATGATTTTGATGCACATCATGCTCTTAGAACCTCGTTTTGGAGCATGTGGCTCGAAAGCTCCAGTTTCAAAACATTAAAATCAATATTTAAAGGCACAACAAGGTTTCAAGACACAAGTCCCGATTCTCAAGCTGATAGCGTCAAAATAGATTTTGACAAACATGGTGTTCTTAGAACCTCATTTCGGAGGTGGTGCCTCAAAAGCCTCATTTTTTGAGCATAAAAATTAGTGTTTGGAGGCACAACAAGGTTTCAAGACAAAAGTCCCAATTCCAGAGTTGGTAGTGTGAAAACGCAATTTTGATTTACATCGTGCTCTCAGAACCTTATTTCGGAGCTTGTGTCTTGAAAGCCTTGATTTTGGAATATCAAAATCAATATTTTGAGGCACAACAAGGTTTCAAAAAGCAAGTCCCTATTTCGGAGCCTGTAGCATGAAAATTCAATTTAGACTTACATCATTCTCTTAGAAGCTCATTTAGGAGCTTGTGCCTCGAAAGACCCAATTTTGGAGCATCAAAATCAATGTTTGGATGCACAACAAGGTTTCAAGATGCAAGTCCCGATTCTAGAGTCAATAGTGTTAAAATCTGATTTTGATCCACATCGTGCTATTTGAACCTGATTTCGAAGCTTGTGCCTCAAAAGCCCCTGTTTCGGAGCATCAAAATCGATGTTTGGAGGCACAACAAGGTTTCAACATGCAAGTCCTGATTCTAGAGCCTGTAGTGTCAAAACGTGATTTTGATGCACATCATGCTCTTAGAAACTCGTTTCGAAGCATGCGGCTCGAAAGCTCCAGTTTCAAAACATCAAAATCAATGTTTAAAGGCACAACAGGGTTTCAAGACACAAGTCCCGATTCTCAAACTGATAGCATCAAAACACAATTTTGCCAAACATGGTGTTCTTAGAACCCCATTTCGGAGGTTGGGTCTCAAAATCCTTGTTTTTGGAGCATAAAAATTAGTGTTTGGAGGCACAACAAGGTTTGAAGACACAAGTCCCAATTCCAAAGTCGGTAGCGTCAAAACGCAATTTTGAGGTACATCGTGCTATTAGAACCTCATTTCAAAGCTTGTGCCTTGAAACTTCTGATTTTGGAACAACCAAATCAATCTTGTGAGGCACAACAAGGTTTCAAGGAGCAAGTCCCTGATTTTGGAACATCAAAATCAATGTTTTGAGGCACAACAAGGTTTGAAGAAGCAAGTCCCTATTCCGAAGGCACAACAAGGTTTCAAGACACAAGTCCCGATTCTCAATCTGATAGTGTCGAAACACAATTTTCACAAACATGATTTTCTTAGAACCCCATTTCGGAGGTTATGCCTCAAAAGCCTTTTTTTTGGAGCATAAAAATTAGTGTTTGGAGGCATAACAAGGTTTGAAGACACAAGTCCCAATTCCAGAGTCGGTAGCGTCAAAATGAAATTTTTAGGTACATCGTGCTCTTAGAACCTCATTTCAGAGCTTTTGCCATGAAAGCCCCGATTGATGCACATTAAGCTCTTAGAACCCTTTTTCAGAAATTCTGTGTGAAAAGCCCTAGTTTTGGAGCATCAAAATTGATGTTTGGAGGCACAACAAGGTTTCAAGATGCAAGTCCTAATTCTGGAGCCAGTAGAGTCAAAATTTAATTTTAATGCACATCGTGCTCTTAGAACCTTTTTTTGGACATTATGCCTCAAAAGCTTTGATTTTGAAGCATCGAAATTGGTGTTTGGAGGCACAACAAGCTTCCAAGACACAAGTCCCTATTCCAGAGCCTATATTGTCAAAACGTGATTTTGATGCACATCGTGTTCTTAGAACCTCGTTTGGGAGCGTGTGGCTCGAAAACTCCAGTTTCAAAACATCAAAAACAATGTTTAAAGGGACAACAAGGTTTCAAGATATAAGTCTGGATTCTCAAGCTGATAGCATCAAAACAGGTTTTGAAAAACATGGTGTTCTTAGAACCTCATTTCGGAGGTGATACCTCAAAAGCCTCATTTTTGGAGCATAAAAATTAGTGTTTGGAGGCACAACAAGGTTTCAAGACAAAAGTTTCAACTCCAAAGTCGGTAGTGTGAAAACACAATTTTGAGTTACATCATGTTCTTAGAACCTCATTTCGGAGCTTGTGCCTTGAAAGCTCTAATTTTGTAATATCAAAATCAATATTTTGAGGCACAACAAGGTTTCAAAAAGCAAGTCCCTATTCCGGAGCCTGTAGCATCAAAATTCCATTTTGACACACATCATTCTCTTAGAAGCTCATTTAGGAGCTTGTGCCTCAAAATACCCAATTTTGGAGCATCAAAATCAATGTTTGGAGATACAACAAGGTTTCAAGAAGTAAGTCCTGATTCTAGAGTAAATAGCATCAAAATCTGATTTTGGTCCACATCGTGCTATTCGAACCTAATTTCGAAGTTTGTGCCTCGCACGCCCCTGTTTTAGAGCATCAAAATTAGTGTTTTGAGGCACAACAAGGTTTCAAGATGCAAGCCCCGATTCTAGAGCCAGTAGCATCAAAATTCAATTTTGATGCACATTGAGCTCTTAGAACCCTGTTTTAGAAATTCTGCCTCAAAAGCCCCAATTTTGGAGTATCAAAATCAATGTTTGGAGGCATGACAAGGTTTCAAGATGCAAGTAGTGATTCTGGAGCTGGTAGTGTCAAAATTTGATTTTGAAGCACATCGTGCTCTTAGAACCTTGTTTTAGAACTTATACCTCAAAACCTTCGGTTTAGAATCATCAAAATTGGTGTTTGGAGGCACAATAAGCTTTCAAGACACAAGTCCCTATTCTGGAGCCTGTAGTTTCAAAACATAATTTTGACGCACATCGTGCTCTTAGAACCTCGTTTCGAAGCGTGTGGCTTGAAAGCTCCAGTTTCAAAACATTGAAAACAATATTTGAAGGCACAACAAGGTTTCAAAACACAAGTCTCAATTCGCAAGCTGATAGCGTCAAAACATGATTTTGACAAATATGGTGTTCTTAGAGTGTCATTTCGGAGGTTGTGCCTCAAAAGATTCATTTTTGGAGCATAAAAATCAGTGTTTGGAGACACAACAAGGTTTCAAGACACAATTCCCAATTCCAGAGTCGGTAGCGTCAAAACGCAATTTTGATGTACATTGTGTTCTTAGAACCTCATTTGGGAGCTCATGCCTTGAAAGCCCTGATTTTGGAACATCAAAATAATTGTTTTGAGACATAATAAGGTTTCAAGAAGCAAGTCCCTATTTCTGAGCTTGTAGCGTCAAAATTCTATTTTGACACACATCATTCTCTTAGATGCTCATTTTAGAGCTTGTGCCTCGAAAGACCCCATTTTGGAGCATCAAAATCAATGTTTGGAGGCACAACAAGGTTTCAAGATGCAAGTCCCGATTCTAGAGTCAATAGAGTAAAAATTTGATTTTGGTCCACATCGTGCTATTAGAACCCTGTTTTAGAAATTGTGCCTCAAAAGCCCCAGTTTTGGAGCATCAAAATCAATGTTTGGAGGCACAACAAGGTTTCAAGATGCAAGTCCTGATTCTGGAGCCGGTAGCATCCAAATTTGATTTTGACGCACATCGTGGTCTTAGAATCTTGCTTTGGAGCTTATGCCTCAAAATCTTTGGTTTCAAAGCAGCAAAATTGGTTTTTGGAGGCACAAGAAGCTTGCAAGACGCAAGTGAATATTTCGGAGCCTGTAGTGTCAAAATGTGTTTTTGATGCACATTGTGCTCTTAGAACATCATTTCAGAGCATCTGGCTCAAAAGCATTTAGAACATCATTTCTTAAGGGCATGCTTGATTCCATTTTTTTCAAGAAAACTTCTGTAGCTTCTAATGAAACCACGAGATTCCATTGATTTAAATTCAATGCTCAACACACTCCATATGATTTAGTGAAACAAATTATAAACTATAATTTTTCATTTCGCGTGTTAGTAATTTGATATAGGTGACAGTATGAAAGTGTGAAGCAATCACTTCATGAACCAGATTCCTCTTGAAATGTGTAATGTGCCTAAAGGACTTTATCACATAGTGCCTTACATTTTCTTAAATATCTAAATAGAAAATAACTGGTATATTCATATATTTAGATGCTTAAAATGGGAGAGAGCAATACTCTACATCTATTTTATTTCTTGTTTAAATTCCTTACAATGGCCACATAGGACCTCCAATTATAAAAGGGTGCAAAGCCTCAAATTTCAACCATACAACAATGAAATGAAAATGCTAACAATATGACCTATTCATGTGATTCGAGCATGATTAACATAGCTAATATTTTCTTTGCATTCACTACTACTAGCATATAAATATTTGCATTTAAAGCATGCTAAGGTTTGAGTACCTTTATTAATTTGTGTCTACAAAGATCACAATGAGTGTATGATGTAACTATAAACAAATTTGTGTGATTATACACAAGAAAATACATAGCAAGAATGATAGTACTTCACTGATGGATATCATTAACTCCATGTTCATTATTTTACATCAATAACTTTTAAAGGCACTTCACCCCATCAATCCAAATCATACTTTGCGTGCATGCAACATAAATCACAATTCATATCATTTGTGACTACCTTATTGATATATAAATTGAATACTCCATGAGTAAATTGTTGGGGTACACTCTACTTAACTCATTGATTATGCTCGCATCTAACACGTGTATACATTTTCCATATAAAACATGTATGTGCACTATGGGAGATACACACAATAATAATGACAAAAGATTCAAATGTATGACACATAGCTAAATTATGCCTTCCTCAAATAAATTCAACAAGTGACATCACATTGACCAATAAAGAAAACACTTATCAACGATGTGACATGATAAAATATGACTTGATGAAACTTTGATATGAACGTGAAGGCTCTATAAAACAAGTGTATTACAATATAATGATATCGTTATTTGAAATTCGAGTTAATCTAGATAGTAAAAATATAATAACTATCTTCTATTCAAAAATAAAATTAAAACAAAGAAAACTATATATCACATGTACTCTAATATTTCACTTTAGTTTAAAATTTCCTAAAATACACATTCCTATCGTAAATCTATCATCTAAAATGGAAAACACGTTGAAGTACTCCACCATGGTAAACACATTATGTACAGTATTTATTGGACGTGCGTTCCAAGTTGGAAAGATAAGCCATATCCATCAAGTGAGGTGCAGATGAAAAGTGATGTAGGTACCTGTTGTGTTCACAACTTTTTTCAAAGATACTCTTCAAAGTGATGTTGACAAAAGTTGCAGGACAAGCCATCGTAAGTAGGTGGAAGAAAGCCAATAATAGTTCCTTTACAGTCTTTATAGCAAACTGTTTTCCTTTAACGCCATGTATGGCAAACACAAGAAAACAAAGTTGAGAATAATGTAAAACCATGGTGCTCGTTGAAATAAATGTGTGTGTGGGGGCCATGACAGCCTTCACAGCAATGAACATGAACATTAGCTTTAATGGAGGCTCCACTTGGGACTAGTCAAATTTCTCAACCAACTCTTCTTCGTACCATTTGAACTTCTAATGCAATGCCGAGACTCGTGATAATTGTTATAGAGTGAAGAAAGAGACCACATCTTTGGATTGGGATATTGATTATGATTATGACAGTAATTTGAATCGTTGAACACTTTGTCTTGCACTCTGCACTTCATGCGAACCAGGGCATTCATTCTTGTCCTCCATCTCACAGCAGGAGTGGTGCTTGAAGCTGCTGCTGCTGCTGCTTCTTCTTCCTCCTCCTCCTCTTTTTGCATGTCATTGTCATTCTCAATGGTGTAAGAGGATCTCTTAAATATCACTCCAGGCTCATAAAAAGGCCCTTTCCCAATCCCTTCACACACACTGCTGCTCCTTGCTGACGATCCCACCGTCCTGCACTCCCATTGACTCCTTTCATTGTCGCCATCCAGCTTGATAGAGATGAACGAATCTGTTTTCACATCACCCATTTCAACTATTGTTACATATTGTTGCACATCAACCCTTTCAACTATCGTTACATCTTCTTGCAGACATGTTCCTAATTTTTTACAGATTTAATGTTAAATACACAAAAAGTACAATTTTCCATTGATCCGAGCGTGTTGTTGAGAGGCTTGATACATTGTTTCTATGTTTTCTGATCTGGGTATCATCGTGTAGACTACGAGGATGTGATTTTGTATCTAATTATTTTTTCTTTTTTTAAAAGTATGAAATATTTTTTCTTATAATTGAAAATTTAGACATTTAAAGACATTAGATTTCTGTACTTTCAGACACTTATTTGTCAAAAGAAAAAATCAGTCATTAGACAAAGATGCCACATCTACACAATCTAACTTATTTCCATTAAAAAGCATCTATAAGAAGACCCCGCATTCTAAAAATCTGGATAATGCTGAGAATAAGATTCGAGAGAGTTATGGAATGAGTGGGCTGTACACAGCCCCGACCAGTCATTTCGACGCTTAGAAATATACCTAAATCGTGTTTTCCAATATATTCCTAATGAAAAACACACCTCTGAACCAGAATTGAGCACCACCAAGAGAATAGCCACGTATTATTTTATTTTATTTTTGGAATAAGAACGTTATAGTTGAACCTGACCAAATAATCCATGCGTCCCAACAAAGCTGTTCCTCATGACTGCGTTTATTTGTATAATTAATACATTTTAAAGATTGTCCTAAAGATCTGCAAGTAACTCTCCAATTAAAAAGACAAAATTTTAAATTAGTTGGCATAAATTTTCAGAGATTTTTAGTTTAGTTATGTATTTTTTTAATCAATATTTCAGATTTTTAAATGATCTCTTTTTTATTAATGATTGATGGATGTGAATTAAAAGATCAATTGAAATAAAAAAAACTATCATACATGAAATGTTTCAAATTGATTTTTTTGTTTTTAATAATAAATCATTGAATGTGAATTGCAACGAATTGAAACCAAAAACTATATCATACACAGAATCTCAAAATTCTAATCTCTCTGGAAAAGAATGAAAATGGGTGTTGAGAAGAGTTACCTTCATGGCTAATGCAGATATCCGGTTTGGCCTCTTGTTTATGTCTCCGCAACCTGTGAAAGATTGACCTGAGCGAAAAGAACGTTCTTTTATCCTTTTGGGTGGAGGTGCGAGGATTTTTATTTTTGGTGAGCCAGAGAAACTTTTTTCTTCCAACGATCTCCTTCTTCTCTACAGGATGATCAAAATTCTCAAGCCTGATCTCATCAAACTCTAGACAAGAATCTGAATCAGAACTGTAAGAGATATTTTGGAAGGAAGGTCTGCGTAATTTGTTCTTTCTTTTGAGGCAATAGAGGCGATCTCTTAAGCAGGAGGCACAAATACCCACAACCTCCTGAGAAGGATGTGAGGGGCACTGAAACATGGGTTCTTGGAATTCAATGTCCATGACTCTCGGTATAAGCCCATAAGCGAATCATGACTAAATGTCTTCCTTCCTTTATAATGGGTGTTGGGGATTATGGGCAGGAAAAAGCCTATGGGGTAGGGGAGTGCAATGCTGCAAAACCCGACTTCACAAAAGGAACTTCCAAGGTAAAAAGTGGAGAGAGGAAAAGTGGCTTTATTTTGATTAGAAATGAGAGATTCTGACCTACTGCTAAGACATGAACACCCTCGCCTCACATGCCCTCTTCCTTATCAGTTTGAGGAGTTGTTGTTGAGGTGGACCAAGGGGAGGGAGCCCTATTAACACCCCTCAACAACTTTAGTCTTTGTAGCTTTAGGTGGTCCCCGAGTTGTTTCATTTTGGATGTAAACTCAAGGCTTAGATAAGCTAACCCTTTTCATTTGACTAATTTTTAATATTAATATGGAGAATGATACTCTAATGATGAAAATTTCATATCAATGTCTTTATCTTAATGTCTTTTATATAATCATAAGTTTATAAGTGATTTGATTTATGATATTATTTTATTTTAAATCCACTATTCTAAGAAATTGATTTTGATCTTTAGATTTTTTATTTGTCATTTTCAATTGAATTCTTAATTATAATAGAATCAATTCAAGTCATTTTTGTATTTGCAAATCTAAATCTTAAACTTCTAAATTCAAATTTTAATTTTAAAATTTATTGACTACCTCATACTAGATTTTATGAGCCCACCTAGCTCATATTTGTGTGGATAGTTGTGTGCTATGTTGTATTTGAGAACATTCACTATTAATTTAGAAATCCTTAAGGATTATTAAAGAGTTTTATTAGATAAAAAGCATGATAAATCCATAGTAACATTATCTTAAATACATAATTTTTGAGGATCCATGGATGCTTGTCTATTATCTTCAATCTGGGTTCATTGGCATTGAACTAATAAAGTTCACAATTAGTTTTTATAGATATTGCCCAACTTCAAAAGCACAACATGATGAGGGGAACCACTTTATAGTCATTTATTCCATGCTAGTTCACTTCCACAATTCTACATGCAAGATCAATTCTATAAATGTATATCTAAACCAAAACAAATAACATTTAATTTATTGATTTGAGGTGTTGTATTGTCAAGATCCTTATTTTCAGCACATTGGTTAATATAGTCTCAAAATCTTTAACATCATTTTTCTCTCTATAAAATCCAACTTCAAGTACAATAACCCTCAAAATAAATCTTATTGTAGCCTATGAGATTCACTGAATCGCCTCTAAAGAAATAGTTGATCATATGCTTATAAATAACTAACTAAAACATGACCCTATATATCACCTTAGAATTAGGGGGAAAGGAGATAATTTAATCAATGCAGATAGAGAGTGTTGAGGATAGGAAAGCATAAGAAAAAATGGCGAGGTGTTTATAAGTAGCATTCAAAATCTTGTATACATCACTTTACACAATTCAGTTAGAGAAAATATCATTCATTATATCAACTGCTAAGATCATAAAGCTATCTTTTTGTTTCACATCATATAGAATTGTGTTGTATGAGAGCATCATAATCCCAAGGGTACCTACTTAATCCCAATTCCAATGTAGTTAAAAAATAAAATAGTTGTCAAATGATGGTTGTATAGGTTTAGTACAATTCTGCCCAAGTTTCCTAAAACTATTTATTTGACACCTTTTGGTAATACAATAACCCAACCAAGTAATTAGATTATATGTGTATTATACTTGAGATATTAGTTATTAGGTGGAATCAATGTTAGAGTTAGTATTGCAAGGGTTTTCAGATGTATGAGTATTTTTAAATCAAAACTCATATATATGTTTTTTGTTGATAAGCCTTTATGTATACATGGTATCACAATCAAAATTGGTTTTGGGGTAAGTGCACAAAGATAGGGGACCAAAAGAGGGTCTTAAGTGGCCACTATTTTTTTTCTAAAATTATAAAAGACTGATCTTGGATGTGAAATAAAAGATGGTTACACTCAAAATTTGAAGATGCAACAAGAACAAGAGTTGTACTGCCTTGAATCTACTTTCTAAACTACCATTTTTAAAAATGTTGGAGATTATAATGATTTCAAAAGGGGGGTTATTAGAAAGTGGTCTAGATTTTATAGAAAAAACATAACATAGTGTTTGGCATTAACCCCCTAAATTGTTAACCTTATTTTAGTATTTCAAAAGCCACTTCAGTACCAGACTGGTATTTTGTATAAACCCATATATCAATGGTCTAATCTATACATACTTTTCAATGTGGATACCTACTTAGAAGGATGACATGAATTGCTGATGTAGTTCTAACTGTTTTGTAAATCACTTTATTTTCTATAATCAATACAACAACAAAAAAAAACCACTTCAGTGAAAAATTAGCTAACACCATGTAGTTTATGCCCAATTTTTCTACTAATTTTTTAGAAGTATGTGATTTTTTATTATATTGCAAAGTGGACACAACCTGAAAAAAGAGCATAGAACTCCCCTCTAAATTTTTTAGAAACTAATCAAAAATCATTTTTTTCAGATGTGTTTAGAATGGAGTATTTAAAAATATAATTTGTTTAAAATTTATATGAACAAGTAAAAAATGAGACCAATAATACCATACATAGGTTATTGACTAAAAATGGAGATAGTAGAAAAATAAATAAAATATTTAAATATTAACATATTTGAACAAATGTTCACGAAAAAATATATGGTTAGAAAGATAAGAGAGAGCTCTATTTTTTTAGCTTGACATTGAAAAATGTGCAAACATAATAGATAGGACACTTGACATTGTGTTATTTTTAAATTCTTGTTAAAAAATGTCCCTAGTCCTTGAAAATTTGTCCAAGCCTTTCGATTTGATCCCAAAGGAAAATCCAAACCTAAGGCTTGGATTTTTCCAAAGTGCCTGCTCACATTTTTGGGAGCAAAAAGTGTTCTCTTGTGCTTTAAAACATCACATAGGAACATGAACATTTTATAATGCACTCACATTCCTATGAACATGAAACATCTTCTTTATGTTTATCTTTGTCTATCTCTCTCCTTTCTCAACCTCCTTTCCTCTCTCTCTTCATGCCTCTCTCTTTATCACTCAAGTCCCGCCATCTTTCTCTAAAGCACTCATATTTTATAAATAGAAACTTTCTCTAATGTGCTCATGTTTTTACGAAGAGAAAAACTCTCTGTCTCTCATGCCACTCCTCTCTCTCTCTTTCTCTCTCTCCCTCTCTCTCCATCTCTTTTTCCCTCTCTTTCTCTCTCTCTCTCTCTCTCTCAATATTTCCTCCCTCTCTTTGTATAGAATTTAGGGTTAAGGGTTGAAAGTATAACATTTAGGGTCAAGGTTTGAGAATACAAAGTATAATTTTTATGTTTGAGAGTATAGAAATTATAGATAAGGTTTGAGAGTATATAGTATTTAGGGTTGAGGGTTGAGAATATAGAATTTAGGGTTAAGGTTTGAGAGCATGATTAGGGTTGAGCCTGTATATGTTTTAGGTTTGAGGCTATAGGACCTAAGGTCAAGGGTTGATATTATAGGGTCTAGGGTCAAGGGTTGAGGGAACAAGTCTTAGATTTGAGGATAGAGGTTTGAGTGTACATCATTAAGGGATGAGGCTATAGGTTTTAGTGTTAATTTTAAGGTTTAGTGTATAGGGTTCAAGGTGTACCTCCTAGTGTTTAGGGTTTGTATTTTCTTTGTTTTTTGATTTTTTACTGATTAATATATACTAATAACTTTCAAGCATAACTAGTTACCCGAAGAAGTTGATTAATTGGAATTATTAGAAATAATTACAAAAAACCACTAACACTACTTGCAATGATAATGTCTAGATTTTATTGCAGGTTTAAAATTACAAGTTTTGTTGAATATGAGAGCAATCCAATACATGAAATTGTGTTACATATCTGTTTAAACATACCTAAATGGATGTTTGTATACTATAAATACCTCTATTAAAATAGTCAATTATAGGTCTACAAATGGACGAGACAACCAACTAGGTGACTTAGAAATTAAGTTGCAACATCTTCAAACTTTCTTTTCTCAACCAAAAAATGGTCCCAAATAGGAACTTCGACCTAGGCACCTATAAAGAGAAGAAGTGATCCTTTCAAAACTAGGAATTTGGTCCTTAAAATCCCATGCCCCTCAAGGTGAGCTATACGACTTGCTTATTAACTGAGTTTGCTAATATTGAACTCATACAACCCTGAAAACTGTTCTTCTCCATTGTCATTGAGAAATATTGCAACCCAACCCTGGAAAATAGTGGGAATGACCCCTCCAAGCTCCAAAATGATTCCAAATGGGGTGGCTAGACTAGCAAGTAGCTCACTCAGAAAATAGCTTCAAAATGTTTATGAAACCTTAAAAACCCTTTTCCAATTTTCCTCTTTCTGTTGTCAATGATGAAATAAGTTGTGTTTAGCATTAAACAACACATAATATTATGTCTTCTCCTTGGTACAAACAAGCCAACTAAGGGGTTGGCCTCACAAGAAGGCAACTTTCTTAGCCACAACCAGCGAAATTTCTTCAAAATTGATTTTCCTTTGATGCTCCAATGAGATCCCTAAGCTAGACTCTCCCTACACACCTTGGGATGATCTTTGACAACTATATGTGTGATGACTTGCAAAGGTTTTTGTCCTCACAAGCTGCCCCAAACCCTTAAGTTCATCTAAGCTCCTCTTAGGAGGAAAGAATGAAAATAAAATCCAACATAACATGGCAAAATGATTTCCATGTTTCCTTTTATAAAACTCCAAAACCCTATGCCCTAATTAGGGTTTCTTTGCCAAGTGCCACTTTATGATTTTAATTAGTTTTTTAAATTTCTAATGTCTTTTATAATCTTTTATTTCTCTTCAAAAGGATGCCCATTTTAAGTCACTATTTTTCTATTATTTACAACTCCACTTGGAATGGTGTCCAAGGTCCTAAGGTTAAGGGTATAGAGTTTAGATTTGAGTATATTGTGTGAGATTTAAGCATATATTATTTAGGGCCTAGGGTTGAGGGAAAGGGTTTAGAGTTGAGGGTATGGGATAGTTTATAGGGTTGATGATTTAGTGTATGTGATTTAGGTCCTAAGGTTGAAGGATATTTTTTAGGATTGAGGGAATGGGGTATAGGATTGAGGGTTTAGTGTCCTAGAGTTGAGGGATGAGTATATAGGGTATAGGGTTTATCATTGAGGGTATAAAGTATAGGGTTGAGGGTTGAGGTTATAGGCTTTAGGTTTGATTATATATGGTTGAGGGTTTAACGTATAGTCTTATGTCTTTGGGTTGGGGGTATACTGTATAGGGTTGAGGTTTTATTGTATATATGGATTAGTGATGAGCGAGGGTCTAGAGTTGAGGGTACAGGATATGGGGTTTACATTTAAGGGTATAGAGTTTAGGGTTGAGTGTATAGGATTTATAGGATTTATGGTGTACTATTGAGGGATAGGGTTTATGGTTGAGGCTATAGGGTTTATGGTTGAGGTTATAGGGTCTATGGTTGAGGCTATAGGGTTTATGGTCTCAACATCGTTAATGCTAATGTTCTCAGCCTTTTCTTTTTTGTCTGACTTCCTCTTCTTTGAAACTGGAGATGGGATCTCAATTGATTTTATGCTTCTCTTCTTGCCAAAGGAGGATCCTTCTGGAGCCACCTGTTTAGTAACATCTGATCCAATGAGTTCCTCATAAGTCCCAAAATTATCTTTAGTGAGATCTACCTGAAGCTTAAGAAGCTCTTTTGCATATATCACACATTCGTCATCATTGATTTTATATCCAAATTTTGGCACGCCCGGTGGGACATGGATTTTTGTTAGATCTATGTTTTTTTTCACGTTTTTATAACCCTATATTTTTGTTTTAAAAAACAATTTGGAAAATAACCTTATGCAGCAGGGTTTTGGACACAAGATTAAGATTTTGGAGAGATTTGATGAGATCTCACAAACAGATTAGAATTTTTGCATCAAATTTTTGTTGTAGGTTGAGGATAGTATCAGGAGTGTTCAATCTGAAATTCAGATTTTTTGGAGCATATTTGAATTTTTAATGATTTTTCATAAAAAAATAATTTTGGAAGTAAATTAGCGATTTTTTCAAATTTTCTTACATTTCTGGAAATTTCTCAGAATTATATATAGGGGGTCTATTTTGTTTTATTTTAATTTGGGTGCAAATTAATTCGTGAAAAATCAGATCTTTAAGAATTAGAGTTTTGCAATGTTTTGGTCAAATCTCACAAATGGCTTGGATTTTTTTCATAAACATTTTTTTTGCAGGTCGAACATAGTACCAAGAGTGCTTAGTCCAAAATTAAGATTTTTTGGAGCATATTTGAATTTTCTATAAAAAATTTATGATTTTTCATAAAAAAAATAATTTTGGGAGAAAATTAGCGAATTTTTCAGATTTTCTTACATTTCTGGAAATTTCTAAGAATGATTTTAATTTTGATACAAAATAATTCATGAAAAATCATATCTTCAAATATTAGAGTTTTGCAATGTTTTGATCATATTACAAGAGGGTTTGTAATGGTGTCAATTCTTAGATCTATTTGATATCCAGTTACACCTATGAAAGCTTCAAATTCTTTTTTTCTTACTGACTTTTTTTAGGTACAATTCCATTCGAACAAAGACAAGTAACAACCTTCAAAGCTTCCTTTGTAATCTGATATGGTCTGTCTAGATATATGCAATCATCATGAAATTTGAGTAACTACCACACTTAGAACTATATAATCCAAAGCATGGTTACTAAGTTTGACAAATTCAATTTTCTTGACAAGTCAAAACCTTAGAAAATCCATAATTTTCAAAAGGAACCAAAATCTGAAAAAAATTCAACGGTGATAAAAAAAATTTGAACTGAACTGGACAAATTTGTCTAGTCCTTTGAGCATGTGAACCATCTTTATAGAACAAGTTAGCTTCTCCATGCCTTGTCAAACAGAAATCCCTATTGTATACATAACAAAACCATCTAAAACCTAAAAAATTCCAGTTATAATCAATAACATTAAAAATTTGTCAGTAAGAAACAATTTCTACTTCATCATATCAAAAGAAAAATTGTCAAAAGTGTTCCACATCATTGAAATACTCACCAATTGCCATGTACACAAGCTTCCTGGGTTGTACCTGTTGGGTCTCAAATCAACAGATTGGATAGGTTCTAAGGAAATGCCAACTCCTATGATCAAACCCTCCAATTGACTTGGCCAACTTATAGAGTGAACCTATTAACTCTCTCTCTTTAGGCTCTGCAGGACCTAGGTGGGTATACCTATTCACTGAATGTCTCCAATAAACAGTGCTTTTTATAGCAGATATGTCATCCTATTCTGATATCTCCTGATCTTGAAATGGCATGAGTTCCTTGAATGGAGATATTGCAGACGAGTTCAAGATTGTTATTTCGCTTTGTGTTTCCTAATTACTCCTGTAGCTATCAAAATAACTAATTGTGAAAATAAACGATGAGTATGACTTGAGATTTAGGCCAGTGCCTTCTTTATTGCATGGGTTACAGAGTCATTACAATTTTCTTTAGGGCTTATAGTGCGAATCTGTGAGACAGTTTTTTAACTCATCCCTTATGAACCTGTCAGTTACTATTTCTTTCAAAACCAAATGAATGCTTATATTATGTGCTGATTGAGTGAATTTAACCCTACCCTTAAGGGACCAGTCAATTAAGCTTTGCAGGGAACAATTACAATCCGCAAGCAAAACTTTTGTTACAACATTATAACATAAAGCATAGATTTGATCTTAAGAATATGAATAACCCTATCTTTATCAGATAATATCACAGACGATTGCCAAAAGAAAATGGAATAATCCACAACACATATGCAGGGAAACAATTGATCAAAATTTGTATTCCATTGAAGTTCGTACACGAAGACTTACAGGCTGTTGTTCTTTTGCTCATAATCCTATCTAATAATTATCTCACATTACAAAAACATTCTCATATATATATGAGGACGCAAGCTTTTCATGAAGAGACACGACTTTTCAAAATATTAGTCGTCAACTCGAGTGTTTCTAAACTTAAGCAAAAAGAGATTCAAAAGTCCCAAATGATGAATGTAATCATCGTCTTTGAATGTTCTGATTCGAGGCGTTTGCTTTTTTAATTCATCCCCTAGCGTCAGGTACTTGAATATCATCTGGTTGACGGTAGGGGCCATATCCTTACTTCGATCAATTTCTGACAAGGCCCAATCCTTGACACTGACAAGCTCCTTTCGCAAATCCTCCAAGGTTATTACCTCTCCTTCCTTGTAGACGGAAGGCATTCCAACGGGTCTCTCATCATCTAATTCTTTTAGATCTCTTCTCAGCATATCTTCGAGTTTGACATGATTATCCATATACGCGTTACCCTCAGCCTTTTCTTCTGGCGTCATGGAATCGTTATTGCTTAGCACCCCCTGCAATCGTGCTCTTAACCGCTCATGCTCTGTTAGCGCTTTTATGGTTCCATGGTAAACTATCCAATATGGTTCGACCTGTAAGAGCATGGTGTTAAACCGATGTCCTATGATGTCATTGACCAATTTGTCCATTTTTTGCTGGATATTGTCTGCGCGTTTATTGGCCTTCTCTGCCTGATATTTCCAGTACAGGGCATCAGAGATGTCATCCAAGCTGCGTCCTGCAGGGTATGAGGTGTATTCGCTGATAGGAGTCCCCGTTTCTAATTGCAATACCTTTGCTTGCAGCTTCTGGTTTTCCTCCTTGGATTTTTCATATAATCCCTTGTATGTAATGTTTTCTCTGACCAGAAACTCTGTCTGGTCCAAGTTCAGTCTTGCAACATCCAGGTTGAGCTTCGCAGTGACCCTAGGATCGGTCTTTCCAACCTGATGAACCATGAGGTGCCCAAAGGTTTCTTCTATATCCACAATAATTGGCCTCTTCCCTTTTGGATATAGTGCCCACTGTAGGAGAGCCTTTTTGTCTGGATCATATCCAGAGCCTAGGAACAGTTTATCTACCTCCTGGGGCAATACCTGCTGATTCAAATCTTGTTTCTTCAAAAAGCCATCAAATAAGAGTGCTGAGTTGATATCCCAACCAGAGAAGATGATCACACCGGCCTCTTTTAATAATTTCCTCCCTTTTTCAGGAGTCATATCTTTCATGAGGACATCAATTTCATCCTGTAATCTCTTCATCTGTTCTTCCTCTGGTTTTCCAGCCATGCTTCGTTTGACATGAGCCCCTTTGTATTGATATAGAAATGAGAGGAATTCCCTAGAGGAGGCGAATCCATCATCAGCAATGAAGTCCTCATGCTCAGTCATTCTTATGTCAACAACATCTTTGATGTTGATTTCTCCTGTGTCCATGTTCATTTCTGTTTCGAAACCAGGAGGATAATCCTCTCGAGGAGAATCAGGTGGGATACTACTGGCGGTTGATTTTGGTGACATGTGAGCTAGGGGCTGACTGTCTCTTTCAGTATTAATGAAGCGAAGGAATTGTGAAGGAACTCTGTGCATAATTTCAGCTTCATGTTGAAGCAGCCTTTTAGCTACCTCCAGAGGATCTTGGATATTTCCAATTAGGTCTCCGTCTATCATTCCCCTTGCCCTTTTCCATTTGTAGGCCTCCCAGACTAACTCACTCTTTCCTTTCAAAACTTTGGCCTCCTCTCGCTCAAGGTTCTTAATTAGGTCGTCTGGCATTTTGGCCATATGTATCCCAGCTTTGAGTTTCTGTGAGGCTCTGGCAGCTTTTATATATCCTTCGGGATCAAAATTCTCCCTAGGCTCACCCAGAGTCATGCCATAGTAATTTAATTTATTCTGTAATAAATGATAACTCTTTGAACTTTTGACATTGAAATCAGAGAAAACTAATAGACCTGGAACAATAGATTGTTTACCAAAATCAGTTAAATGTTTAGCACTGGCAATAGACAATTGCCTTATAATCTCCAAGCTAGCCACTCTGTCTGGCACCGTAATTGGAAGCATGTGTGGTTGCCCTTCATATCCAAATACCCTTATCTCCGTGTGATTATCATGGCAATACCAATCACCCCAATTGTGTTCAATCTGTGATTCTGGAGAGAAATCCTTTGGCCTGAGGAACCTCTTAATTTCAGGGGACAAAGTATAATCCCTGCGTTGTCCAAAAGCTGCACTGAGAGGTTTCACAAAGTATTCTTGAAAATGCCAATATTGGTTGTTCATAAACCTCTGGTCCCATGCTGATACCCACAACTGAACCGGCTTCTTCAGACCATTCTTATCATAAGACCTGATGCTGAACTCATCTGGCCAGAAGTTAATTTCTTGTCCACAATAAAGAAGAATATGCATTAACATGGAGTATAATGAAAAGTGAACATTCACAAGGTCTCCTTTCATCTTTTCCAGCCCATGATTCAAGGTATCCGCAACATAAGTAGCAAAATCAAATGACCTAGGGTCTTTTGATTGAATATCAGCACACAAAACCATAATCCCAACATCCATGAGTGGATGAGCCTCTATGCCTAGTACTTGGGCTGCAGTGTAATATGTATATTTGAAATATGGATGGAAGTGGTTGACATCAAATGGCACCTTGTCACTTTTGCCAAACTGAACAAATGACCCACCCACTTTTGGCCTATGAACAGGTAGCCTCCAAGTCCTGTAGATATTTTCCAAACTAAAGAATTCCTGTGAGAGTTTCTTCATATCGATGCTTTCCTCGACTTCCCAGTCTAGATCAAAAACCATATCAATAGTCTGCTTGTTGATTACTACTAATGTATTCCCTCTGTAATCACATATGGTTTTAGTTCTCGGGTTGTAGCAATTTACCAGAGCTTTCATTAATTCTACGTCTACAAATACATTTGGAACTACTAACTTGCCTAAGTTCCTCTTCCACAGATTACTAATGGGTTCGGGTGCATCCCTTCTTTTGTAACCAAACAAAAATAACTCATGCCCTCTTATCTCAGTCCAGATGTCTCCTAGATTTTCAAATTTGTCCTCTAATCCTTCTTCTTCACTTTTAATCTTCTTGGACCTTACACTAGACGATGGACACTGGTCTAATAAGTCCTGAGTCAAAGCTCTCCCTTCTTTCTTCTGTCTCTTGGGCTTCTCTTCAGGGTTTAACTCTTTTGCTTTCCTACTCCTTTTAGAAGAAGAAGACGAAGGTTCCATAGTTACAGTAAATAAGAGAGACAATACTTACTTGGTAAAATGCTCAACACTTCTGGTTATCGTTTGCAAATCTCTGCAAATTCTTCACAGCTTTCAATCTCTTAGCATCGATCTGATTCTTACGAAAATTCACTCAGCTTAACTGTAATTGAATGGGCAACTTGTGTATAGTTAATGTTCTGCATCTGTAACGGCTACTCAAGTGTTTTAAATTTAATTGCAGATGTGACACTTTTCAACTGGGTCTTTAATTCCTTCGCGGGAAGTACAGTCCGCTCAAAGTGCGCGCGTTTCAAATTATCGATGAAACCCTTGCCTTCGGCCGAGTGTTTGAATCTTCCATCGAAAGCTCATTTTCTTCGATAATACTGTTTCGGTGAAAAACTTACGTCGAGAAGCCGCTTTTAAGACTCATCGAAATTACTTTTTCATCGATAGTCTCCCTTTTCGACAAGTTGCTCGCGAGTTTCATCGATGCCATACTTTCGATGAGTTTCTTTCTTCGATGAAGGCTTATGAGTGTTCATCGATATCTCCTTTTTCATCGATATCCTTTTTATCGATGAAACAGCTTTTCTTTTGTTCGACGCCACGTTCATCGATGAAACTTGCATTTCGATGAATGTCTCTTGAGTTTCCTCGGTAACGACATTTCTTCGAAATCACCTTTTGCCTTTTCGCCTTTTGCTTTTACCGTTTCGATGAAACATGGGGTATCGATGAGCGGTTTCTTGCGTTCATCGAAGGTAACTTCCTGCCGAAACACCTTTGCTTAGCGCTTTATATGCCCTGTGTCGATGAAAACGCTCTTTCGATGAAACCTCTCCTGCAGTGCTCGACACAGCTTACTGGCCGAAATATCCATTAGTCTTCATGCTTATGGAAACATATAGTATTATTTTTTCATTTTTATTATATTTTTTCTTTTAAAAAATAGTGCTCAACAGTACCATCACAAAGAGTCGATCTATATAATCAAACATGGTCTTGAAGACTTCATCATAAGTTGTTGGTGAAGGTTGCAAACAACAATGACATTGTCAAAAGGTTGATTGTAAGGAATGCAACCTCAAATTCAGTGGCACAAACTCAAGAACTAAGAACAAGTATCTGGTATTCATAAATGTGGCTACCAATTGATAATACAGATATGTATGTATGGAAAAAAGTTTCCACAATATAGTAGGTGCACATACATTTACACTTTCATCAACACCAAATCCATCTAGCACACTATGACTTATTTTGTGATGCCTTTGTAGGCCTTTAGCACACACTATGGCAGAGACCTACATAGGACATGACTCATAAATACTAGCAAGCATGTTAGAATCATCTGGAATAGTTTGCACCAACACCTCTTCTCAAATCTTCATCGGTCAACGTCTCAAAGCTCAAGAACACAACCAATCAACAAATGTCACGAGGAAAGATAACTTGGGTAGAGCAGAGATAAGAGTAAATTTTTACTTGTTAAGAAATGAGGAAATAGGTATCTGAGAACTTATAAGCATTGTGGAGTTTGTTCAACTTTAGGGGCTTCCCTTACTCACAACTTCTCAAAGCCCTCCATGAAAACTAGTCTCAAGCATTTCTTCATTCCTGTTACAAATGTTGAATAGTTACTTTCTGATATTGTATCAGTTCAAATAATGTGATGGTGGATTTCTTCAAGTATTGGGCGATTTTGATTTTTTTCAGGATACACACACATGGCAGCTTCTCTTCTTCATTTCTATGAGTAGTAGCCCAAGCAAAACCCCACAAATGTCAAATTCATATGACATTAATTTACTATGGATATGAACTATTTGCCAAATACTCATATTTAAGAGCTTTTGTATTTGTTATGTGATCAGATTCAAAATGATTTCAGCAGTTATGAGAAATATATAGCATGTAGATAAATCCTATATTTTAATCTTTGTAGAGCTCTAATACTGTGGCAAATTTTTAACATTATTTTTTTATATTTTACAATTAGATTAATTATTCATTTAAAATTATAATAAGATTACAAAATTCTTAATATTTAAAAAATTGGTTTCTTTAAAAAAAATATTAATATATGGAAATAAAAAATTATCGAATTACAAAGCATAATATTTTAGGAAGTTTCATGTAACTACTATAATGTTTGGAACACATTCTAATTTATTGATTCTAATTAAAAAAATTGTTTTCTTGTTTAGAAAATATAAATTGATTACAGTTGTTACAATTACTAAAGATGATATTTAATATTAATCAATTCAGTTTGATTAAAATTACATAATCAATCAAAGAAAAAAAATAGTAGTATTCATTTTCAAATAAAACATTCATTTAGTAGTTCCATCAAGATTAACTATAAAGTATACAAACTAAATTAATTCTAATTAGAATCCATTCACCAAATAAATTCTCCAAGTGCCTTCTATGTTTACCTTCTTCTACTTGACAATATTTTAAAGATTAGTCTCCACAACCTATGAGTCTCATTTCTTCCTAATACACAAATCTAATGAAGATTAAAGAGTAAAAACTTTCCACCCTTTTTTCTATATTTACTATAGGTCAAAAAATAAATTTACAGTTCATATAGGCAATCACATGTATACTTACAATAAAAATTATAAGCTCAAAGATATTACACATCCATCATTATCAAAAATCAAAATTATGTACAATTTATAACATATATGCATATGTATCACCAATATTCTTTAATATGAGTAACTTACTCAAAGGCCAAGCCAAAGCATTTGTAAGACCTAAGAATATTATAAAAATTTCTCAACTAGATTAAAACTATGCAAGTTCCTTGACAAACATAACCATTCTAGTTCATACCTATAGTGGGTAATCACTACATTTCAAAGAAAAAAAGATTTATAGAGAAATGTCTCATACTCTATGTCTAAAGATGGCACAAATTAAATAGCTCTTCTATTTAAGTTTGGGGTATTCATAGAGCCATCAATCTCATTTATGTAATGGCTTATGAGGAATTAGGATTGCTTCCCCTCTTTGATGTTGTCACTTCCACTAACAATCTAAAGAAGCTATAAGAAGAGAAAATTATTGTGAACACTAGGATCAATGCTTGTAATTACTTAATGCTTGTAATGACTTAATTCTTGTAATGAGTTATCCAAATAGGTTTCTTTGAAGTAGGGTTAAGAAGGATCTCAAGCTTTGATTCTAATATTGGGGAAGTTCTTTGTGTCAAGGATAAATATTAGTGTTCAACCCAATGAATTATTGAATAATAGTTAAAAATAACCATGATCAATTGGATCCTAAAGGTAATTACCAAGTGTTATTTTTTACTAATATTTTATTTGTAGAGGCTAGTGTGGTGGACCATTTTGTCCTTTTTCATAGATTCATAGTTTATTGTGCATTGAATCAATCAGTTATATGTGTTCTCTTTCTTTTGGTTGTGGCTCAACAATAAATTAGATTTTATGTTACTTTATGTCCCATTGATGGGCTAGTGTTCCCACATCATTAATTTGGATAGCTTTTTTTCCTTGGAAAAAATATTTACAAGGCAATGCAAAGGGGTGAAAATTCCAATTCCCAAGGGAATGGTGAAATGACTAAATCAATAGTCTAAAAATTTTCCTTTCCAATTAAATCCCTTTTCATTGATCTAAAGTGTTTTAGCTAGAGGGTTTAAATACTATAAATTTTAATGTTTTATTTATTTTCCTTTTTCAAGGGATTTTCTTAATGTTTGGTGTTCAAATATAAAATGCAATCCTATTTCATATATATATTCTAAGCCCTATAAAATGACTCCAACGTTGATTTGCAAATTACAAATAAAAGATACAAAATGTAATTTTATTATAGATCCAATTTGGGTCCAATTTACAAAGGTAAATTTTCCTCTAGAACATCAAATTGATATATTGTAGTGAGAAATAAAACACCATCAAATAAATCTTGCATGGTATGAAAAATGGATTTTTTTGTGAATCCTCTAACAATGTTTAAGAAGATGAAAATGGAGGATGTAAAGCCAAATTTTGCAGCCCTTAAGTTACCTTCATCTACTTGACCCACTCAACACAATTACATAATAGTCATTAAACTTTACACACCACGGTGCAATAATTTCACAACACAAATTGACCAATTATTTTACCTCACAAAAGATCATAGTCCCTTCATATGGACAATAGTCTAGCTTCACTATTATTTATCATATTTTGGGTTTCAAGTGACCTCCATATTTCCATTGGCAATGAATATATCATACACAATTAATTGCAAATTCTAGTCTATTATAGTGGTAATCATTGTCGAAGCATCAAAAAATTAAAAGAGATTTGAAATCAAGTGTTTAGTTAATCATCATATTCTTCCCATAATTTAATTAATCACATTTTAATAATATTTAATTCTATATGCACACATTTTTTTAAATATGCAATTAGAACATTCATCAATCCACAACATATATCCTAATGTAACAAGAACATGTATTCATAAATTAAACTACTCATGTAAATTACATGACAATTGGAATGACTTGATTAATTAAAAACTGATGTCACAAAATTTTGCACCCTTGTTGAACACTAGTGCTCAACAACCTTGCAAAACATGGAAACAACCTCCAAGTGTGGGACCTTGCACATGAGAGGTTGAGTATCCAAAGAAGGTTGACTTCCCTATCAATTGAGGTACAGTGTTGGACCAACCCAACACTTATAAAACTTATTCTATTGATCCGAGGGGAAAAGGGGAGAAGGAATGTTGAAAGGGAAAAGAGGTGATGCATCTAGATTGAAATATGTTTCTTCCTCTACCTATGAATGCACAAGACATCAATAAACCACCCAAAGATATACAAAAATCTCAATCTTAACAAGTATCTTCAAGAGAAAATAGGAACGTTAGAAACTAACTAAATGGTGAGAGGGACTGAGAGATATCCATAGACAACATACGCAGACAATGATTAACACAAACTGAAATATGAAGACAAAAAAAGAAAGATAGCCAAATAAGAGGTGATAAAAATGCAAAGTGTATTCGATAATTGAGAGAAGGTAAGACAAATTATTTATTAACATGAAGGCAAGGTGATTTACAGTTGCAAAAAATAAAGAAATTTTGCAAGAGAAAAGGGAGAAGAACCCTAAAAAGAGATAAAATTTGCCCCTTTATAGATCAAGCATAACTCAGATGAAAACACGACGCTCGGAAACCCTAACTAGCTAGGATTAGGTTACAAAAGAAGGGGAATTGAATTAGAAAATATTGATCTAATGATTGTGTGTCTAAAAATATCTCCCAGAACTAGGACAAAGCAACAATCCTTGAAAAAAGTGAGAATCCCTGCATTGAATAGCATATGAATGTCCTTTGCCAGACCCAAAAAGTTTTCAATCTGTAATAAATGAACATGGGTGGCCTGAGAGAAGTGTCTGTAGAGTCATGGTGGACTAATGGTGGTTGCCTCGTGGTCGCCTGAAAGTGGTTGGGATTCGATCTAGGCCACCGACAGGGTTAAAACAGATTTTTGACCCATCAAGTCGACAACCACCCCAAATAGAAAATTTTAATTTAACACACTCTCTAAGTTTGAAATCGGGTCACCCGATCATCATCCTTGTGCACAGGTGGGCAATCGTGATTGTGCCATGAAAATGAACTGGTCCCACCATCACAATATTGCAGCCAAGCGTGGGACCCAGTTCCTGATCGCTGCAAAACAACGATAACATTTCATTCCCTCATATCACTACCCACATTTCTCATCGTCCTGTCACACAAAAGTAGAACAATCATAGTATGGAAAAAAAGTGGAATTTCTAGACCGATGCAATAGAACGATAAAAAGAACTCCCGCTAGCTAGTAGCGGGTGAAAGAGGCCAGTCCTTCCTTGAAGAAGGAACCCTCCATCTAGTTGACTTAAGTGAAATTACTGCCCATGCTGGTCAATGAAGAAAAAGAACACAACCAAAAAAGGTTAACACAAAACCCTTAAGGGTTTAGGGTTTTACGCCTGGTGGAAAACATACGAGTTTTTTAGCCATTGAAGATATCTCAGATTGGTTGTCTACATGGCTAAGGTTGAAACAAAAATGGTCAACATTTCTGGCGACTCAGAGAGGATGGCAAGCCTGCTTGGGACAAGATCAGTAGCCTATGAGAAAATCCATTGGGCACAGAATCAAGACTGAAAATAATAATAAACCTCTGCCCCTAAAACCTATTATTGAAGTTGAGCTTGATAAGCCAACCCCTCCTTGATCTCAATTACCTTCTCCATTAGTTATTTCTTGCATCTTAGAATCATATTTTTGATCTATGCAATTTGTGTTTTTTCATCATTTCAAGGTTGATTAGGCTGCCACGAAGGTTGAGCAGTGGTGGGTCGGTGGTAAGCATTATGAAAATACCCACTTGTTGTTGGAGAAAAGTTGTTGGGGTTAAAACTAGGAGCAATCCTAGTTTGGTCTTTGTTAACACAAAAGTTTGCACCCTTGGTGATCAGGTTTGACCACCAACCTTGTGAAACATGGAATCAACCTCTCAAGTGTGGGACCTTGCATTGTTGTGAGGTTGAATCTCCAAAGAAGGCCAACTTCCTCTTCAATTTGATGCAAAGTGTTGGACCAACCCAACACATGAAAATCTAACCTATGGTCTGATAGGGAAAAGGGAGAGAGAGAAGGGTTGCGTGAAAGAAGGGAAATAGGGTTTGCACCCAAACTGAAATGATGATCTCCCCTACTTATAGCTGCACCGAACATCAATAAAACCACCTAGAAGATACACAAGTTTCTATCCAAGTCTATCTTTATAAGTCTGAGTCAAGGTCAAAATTCTTAACAATGGCAGAGGAATGAACGATGTTCTCAGATGCCACTCTAAGAGGGGTCAACACTATCACACATGTTGAGAAAACAAGAAAAGATGTATTCATACAAACAAGTAAGAAAATACACACATTTGCATAAATTTAAACTAGGTAAGACAAGTAGATTCTATTAATGCAGAGGCAAGGCAAATTTACAGATGCAGAGAGACATACAAATTCTGCATGAGAAAAGAAGGGAGAAGATGCTAAGAAAAATGTACAAAATTGCCTTTATAGTTCAAGCATAACTCAGATGGTTGTATTTGAGAAAATCCTAACCCCACCTCAGTTAGATTACAAAAATATCAAAGGTGAGGGAGAGATCAGATCCGAGTTCTAATGTCGTGCTATAACTAGTTCTGGGAATGTCCTCTGCCTTTGGAAGCACGAAAAAAAACCCCTCGATGAAGTAATCCCTGCCAACAAGCATGACTGAGCACACTTGCAAGGAAAAAAATCTTTGTTTTGCATTAAAGAGGGCATGGTGACGTTTGAAAATGGCCTCCAGGGTTGCTTTTGAAGTAATGACGAGCAAATCTGGTGGTTGGATGGAAATGGGATTAGATATGAGGTGTCGACTTGAGAAGGAAGAAGGTCTCGACAATCGGGTTGACAACAACCCACCAACAAAATTTCAAATGCGTTGGCCTCTGTGAATTCAAATGATGACCATTGATCTCAGACATTTGCGTGAAGATGGGTGTGCAAGATCTCTCCATTTAGGCCTCCAACATGCTCAATTGATGATTAAAACATGGTCATCGGATAGGGCCTTTATGAAGATCCGATGGTCACAATTGGTCGACGTGGCACCCCAGGTCCATGTATCCTTGGTTGTGTTGACCGCTGACTGCATTGTATTCTTACCCCACAACATCTCCATGGGTCCCTTTTAACCTCATGGGATAAGAATTTTTCTTTGATTCTGCTTTTCTTTTGTTATCCCACGGAACCACTTGTGTCTTTTTTTCCTCTTGCAGGATAAGAGTTGCTTCGATTTACTCATATTTCCTTATCCTGTGGGGCCTTTGATACCTTTTCTTAGCCTTGTGGGATAAGGCCTTAAGGTCTTTTCTTTTTTTGTTCTTATACTGCGGGCCATTTGTGTCCTCAAATTTACCCCGCGGGATAAGAAAACGTTTGGTAGTTTTTGTTTGTTCCTTTTCCCGCAGGATCTCTCTTGTCTTTGTTTTCCTTCGTCCCCTTGTATCTTATCCCATGGAATCAGGTGTGCATTGTTCTAACCTCATGAGATAAGAAGAAATCCTTTCACTTTAATTTCTTATCCCATGGCCCATATATTGTCATCGTTCCACTTTGCGGGATGGTAGGAATACTTCCTTGCCTTTGAAAATTCTTATACCACGACCTCTTGCTTGCTGCATCCAAAAATCCTACGACTAGTAAGAGGAAGGGGGGAAATCGGCTCGCTAATGACTAGGAGCCCCTCCATCCAGTTTAACCTAAGTGAGTTGGTTGACTGACCTGGTACCCTCAAAAAAGAACCGAGGCCCGCTTTGCACTTTTCCTTGTTACTTTTCTTATCCTGTGCGTTCTCAATTGTCTTCATTTATCTCCACAGGATAAGTGGTCCAAGCTTTATCTTTGCTCTCTTATCTTGTAGGACCTTATCCCATGAGAGAAAAACCTTGCCAAACACTTAGTCGACTGGATCCTACCTTGGTAGTCAATAACACAACCCGATATTGACACATCATATAACCCTCGTGTTATATGATCTTTAAAACTATGAAGAAGCAACTAACTCTACTAAGACTGATAACACGACATATTATCAGTAACGACTAACATGAAATGTTAGCCACATTGAAATCCAAGATCTGAGCCTTGCAAGGTTTGGCACAAAAAATGCCAATAGTCTTGTTGGTAAGCAGGGAAGAATGGTTTGTATTCTCATAGAATGGGGGTGGATAGAATTTACACCCATGATATGAACTCATTTTAAAGCATTTGAAAGAAATGGATCTTGTAAAAAAAATACCTTAAAGGGAAAATAGATATGCCCAATCAGAGACAAATAACATAACATAGATTCACCAAATGATTGTAGAGTTGTCCAGTGTTTGAAAGATGTTGCCTCCAAAAGCCTTGATGAATTAAAGAACACACTGAATCTTCAATTGGTTTGGACTTAGGACTACTTGACCAGTAGATTTCTTCTTAGATTTGTTAGGTATGAAAAATGTTGCCTCCAAAGGTAGAGCTATGTTGATAGACACACCAAGTATCAACAATTTAGTAAGAAAACTTGAACTAGCAGGTGCTTGAAAGATGTTGCCTCCAAAATCCTTGATGAACTGAAGAACACACTGAATCTTTAGTTGGTTTGGACTTAGAACTACTTGACTAGTAGATTTCTTCTTAGGTTTGCCAGGTATGAAAAATGTTGCCTCCAAAGGTAGAGCTTTGTTGATAGACATGCCAAGTATCAACAATTTAGTAAGAAAACTTGAACTAGAGATAGTTCAGCTAGTCCCACCAGTGTGCCAAAAACTGTTGTCAAAAAAGCTTGCACCCTTGTTGAACACTAGTACTCAACAACCTTGTGAAACATGTAAACAACCTCCAAGTATCTGACCTTGCGTATGTGAGGTTGTCTCTAGAGAAGGCTAACTTCCTTATCAATCAAGGTGCAGTGTTAGACCAACCCAACACTTATAAAACCTATCCTACCAATCTGAGGGGAAAAGGGGAGAAGGAATGATGAAAGGGAAAAGAGGTGATGCACCTAGATTGAAATATGTTTCTTCCCCTATCTATGAATGCACATCAATAAACCACTCAAAGGTATACACAAATCTCAATCTTAACAAATATCTTCAAGAGAAAACAAGAAGGTTAGAACCTAACTAGAGAGATATCCATAGACAACATACATGGGAAAAGATTAACACAAACTGGAATCTGAAGACAAAAGAAAGAAAGATTGACAAATAAGAGATGAGAAAAATACATAGTGTATTCAACAATTGGGAGAAGTTAAGACAAATAATTTATTAACACGAGGCAAGATGATTTACAGTTGCAAAACACACATAAATTATACAAGAGAAAAGGGAGAACCCTTAGAAAGAGTTACAAAATTTTCCTATAGGTCAAGCATAACTCAGATGAAAACACAAGGCTTGGAAACCCTAACCAGCTAGGGTTAGGTTACAAAAGAAAGGAAATCAAATTGGAAAATACTAATATTCTTGTTGTGTGTTTGAAAATATCTCCCAGAATTGGGAAAGAGCAACAATCCCTAAAAAAAGGGGGAATTGCTACATTGAATAGCATCTGAATGTCCCCTACCAAGCCCAAAAAATATTCAATCTATAATAAATGATCATGGGCGACCTGAGAGAAGCATCTGTAAATTCATTGTGGAGTAATGGCAGTTTCCTCATGGTTGCTTGAAAGTGTTTGGGATAGATCAGATTCGATCTAGACCACTTATAAGGTCAGAAACTGATTTTCCACCCATCAAGTCAACAACCACCCCGGGCAATAAAATTGAATTTAATGCACTCTCCAAGTTTGAAATTGGGCCACTTGATCATCATCCTCTTGCGTAGGTGGACGGTTGTGATTGTGCCATGAAAATGAACTGGTCCCACCAACCAAGCAACCCATCACAATATAATAGTCAAGGGTGGCACCCAGTTCCTGATCATTGCAAAACAACAATGATACTTCATTTACTCATATCTTTGGCCACATCGCTCATCACCGTGTCACGTGAAAGTAGAAAATTCATAGTAGGGAACAAAATTGGAATTTATCGACAAACATGACGCGGTGATAAAAAGAACTCTTGCCATCCAGTAGTGGGTGAAAGGGGTTGATCCCGCCATGAAAAAGGGACCCTCAAACTGCTAGACTTAAGTGAAATGACCACCTATGTTAGTCAATGGAGGAAAAGAGAACAACCAAAAAAGGTTAAGCCAAAAGCCTTAAGGGTTTAGGGTTTTAGGCCTAGTGGAAAACACAGGGGTTTTTTAGCCATGAATGCCTTTGTCAAAGATGATCCTTCTGAAAGATTTGTTCTCCCTTAGACCATGGTTGCAGTCACCAACCAACTGCAATAATTGAATTTTCTTGCATGCATACATCAGATCATACATGTTCCTCATGTCACACAAGAACACCTCACCATTCACTTTGCTACCACAAGGAATCCATATAAAATAAGCCTCTGAAATGTTAGAGTATTCGGGTATTTACTTGATTAGTTAAACAACATTTGTTTAATTATTTAAGTTCCCTTTATCTCTTTTACACTTAAGCTAACTTTAGGTGCATAATAATTAATTCTTTTATTAATTATTATGTGCAAGCCTAGGTTTTCCTTTTTAGGGTTTCTTGACCTATTAGAGGTTATTCTTTTCTTTGTATTGTAAGGATTATCACATTACACATTTTGTGAATATTGAGCTCTCATCTTCTTGAGCATATTTTATGTGTGTTTGTTTTATCTATTATTTGCTTCCTTGCTTCTCCTTGTAATAGGTTATTCATATTGTAGAGATCATTTGGGCTCATGTGGTGTTGTGTTTCTCAACTCTCACATGGTATCAGAGCTTCAGATCTGCAGCTATATGTTCTTGTTTTGAGAATTTTTGCATCGGAAGCAGATCTGGGGTTTCAAGAAGTTTTTCTTTTGTACTTAGGGATAAGTATTTTTTTTTAGCACTTTGGGCCTAAACCAACCTCATCATTATGCTCAGAAGGCCCAAAAACCCCTATAGTCACATAAAACTTGACCATTTTTGGCTCCTGAGCTTTTGGGAGTATTTTTTCTCCCATACCAGGTCGTACGACCCTGACATGCAGTTCGAGAAAAAAATTCAAAATTTTATTTTTTTTGCCTTTTTACGGCATGCAAGCTGATTTTTTGATTGTTTGAAAAAAAATCAAAAAATCAAAAATCGAAAAAAGTTATTTAAAAGGGTGAAAATTTTTTTTTGGAAAAAAAACAAAAAAAACCCTTCCACCACCGCCTCTCCGCGTCGCCGCAGCACCTTCCCGGCCCCCGCTACCATAGCTACCTTGGCCACTACAGCACCTTCCTGACCCCCACCGCCACAACAACCCCGGCCACCGCAGCGCCCTGGCCGCCGGCCCCCGTTGGCCCCCATGTCGGTCACCGCCTCTTCGTGCCACCGCAACGCCCTCCGGCCCCCACTGGCCCCACCGCCTCTCTGCGCTGCCAGAAATAGTTTGGCTACTGCCGTGCCAGCCACTAGCCGCTAGAGTGCCACCCACTAGCCACCTCTGCCAAGCAACTGCCATCGGACCTCCTCCTTGTCTTTTTCAGGGGGGGTTTGTTTTTTGGCCATATCTTGGGCATACGGAGTCATTTTTTCAAAAATGAATAGGCATCAGAAAGATGGTTCCGAGCCGGACCTTGTGATGTTGGAATGTTTTCCCAATTTTTTTGCTTGACTGTGTTTTTTCCAGTCAAAGTGGGGTCTCATTTTTGCACTCCGGGAGCCATAGAATGAGCATCCGAACTCCGTTTTTCAAAAAACTATATCATTGGAAATCTTGTCCTTTGTACTTTCCATCCATATGAGTTTTCTTTCCAGATTCTGCTCCAGGAATTTTTTCTTCAATTTTTTGCTTTTTCAGCACTCTGTGGATATCTTGGTTGTTTCAGGTCCTGGGATCTCTTCTCTGAATAGGATGTCTCTATTTTGGTTCTCCTTTCTATTTCCAGTCTTCTTATCATTGTAGCTTCTTTTATGCAAATACACTGAGATAAAGTGCCATCATGCATTGTTTACTTGGGACCTTGCACATCTTGTGCCTTATTGTACATGTACTACTTATAAAGTGCTATGAGGGGGTCGATGTTTTCCTTGTTTGCCATCTACCTTTGTCCAGTGAGTGTTCCTTCCATGACATTCACCTCATGTTGTGTGTCAAGTGAGTGTTCCTTCCATGACACTATGTACTATCTCTATGCCTTCGATGTTCCTAGTTCTTCATCGTGCAGTTCCTATTGGCCGTTCATTTCAGTGTACCTGTCCCTCTCCTTTTCAGCATTATGGGGAGGCTTGTCCTGTTGGTTCTAATGCTTCCATGGTTCGATTGATTTGCTCTTTAGGCTTTGGTTTCTCATGCCATATGTATCTTTGAGTTTAGTTTTTTGCCTTTGTTTGCCTTCTAATTCAAGTAGTGTAATTTGAGGGCACTCATACAGATTACAATCTTCTCTACCTAGTCATGTTCTATTTCAGTGGAGGTTCTTCAGATCAGCAGTTATTCTTTGACAGTGTTTGCAGGTTCTTCATGCTTTAGTGATTCTTCTGATCTTCTCTTGTTCCTATCTTTTTGGAACATTCTTGTTTGGAGGCTTTTTCAGTCCTTCTCCTTGCTTTTTCCATCTCTGTTTGGAGTAGAGTTTTGTTCCCATGTGGTTTCTCTATTTCTCTAGTTCATAGAGATTTGGTTGTATTTGGGTACCTGATCAAGCCTTGTTTCTGGGACCCATCTTTCTTGCTTTCAGTAGTTGTTCTAGGTTTTGGCTTCTCCCTAAGTCTAGCTTAAGGGGGGGTGTTAGAGTATTCGGGTATTTACTTGATTAATTAAACAATATTTGTTTATTTATTTAAGTTCCCCTTATCTCTTTTACACTTAAGCTAACTTTAGATGCATAATAATTAATTCTTTTATTAATTATTATTTGCAAGCCTAGGTTTTCCTTTTTAGGGTTTCTTGACCTATTAGAGGTTATTCTTTTCTTTGTATTGTAAGGATTATCACATTACACATTTTGTGAATATTGAGCTCTCATCTTCTTGAGCATATTTTCTGTGTATTTGTTTTATCTGTTATTTTCTTCCTTGCTTCTCCTTGTAACAGGTTATTCATCTTGTAGAGATCATTTGGGCTCCTATGGTGTTGTGTTTCTCAACTCTCACATGAAACACATGGAGGCACATCAAAAATAGGTTCAGTAGAAAAGTGAAGATACAACAAGGGTATGTTAGTACCATACTTAACCCTTACAGAGGAGAGATAAACCTCTTCACACAAGGGAGAGTCACTACTATCACAAATGTCCTACCCCTAGTATGAATTGAAACTAGAGAAAAAAGCCTCAAACTCACATGAAGATGGCAAGCATGCCATACCTCCTTCTTGATCTACATAAGGGGGCTCCTCAAGCAAATCAAAATCACATGTGTTGGCAATCAACTTATTAGCACAAAATTAAGGCTTATGAGACAACTCATGAGAAGATCTAAAATTTTCAAGTTGTCTCTCTATTTTTGTCTCTTCTTCTTGGAAACTAACGACAGTAACCTTAGGTTCATGGCATGACCCATCCACAATGCTATCTTTTGTAAAAACATCACCCCCTCGGTCTCCTCAACATTATCTTGCTTCTCCCAAGCAACCATCGAAGAAGGTGTAGACACATCATTTTCCACATGATCAATGAAGAAAGGAAGACATTTGAATGAGAGGGTTGGGCCCTCCTCCTCATTGTAAACCTTCTCTTGCTTGATGGCCTACTACAACTAATCATCCTCTCTTTCCAAAGGTGTCAAAATACTATCAAGGTTGGAGCAAAAATCATTGATGATACCTTGGAAATCTACACCTTTATGATTTTCTTTCTCAAGAATAGGCTCTTGAAATGAGGGAGGACTCCTAAAACTTGGAATTTTAGACCTGGGAGATGCACGAGACCCACCTTGTCTAAAACATGGAACTTTGAATTTGGGGCTATCTTGCCTTGCAAGTGACAAATTCATCTCACCCTATTTTGGAACAATCTATTGTTTGAGACTCTCCTCAAACTGTTTCTTTTTCATTTCACACTGTTGATCCTGAAGATAAGCTTGACAATCTCCCTGCTACAAATCCCACTATTGTTGTTGTTGTCTTGGGGCCTCCAACTCTTTTTTTTATCGCTAAGCTTGATAAAATAACTCATCCTACTATTAAAGTTGAGCCCAATAATCCAACCCCTCCTTGATCTCATTTACCTGCTCCATCAACTACTTCTCACAACCTAGCATCATATTTTTGAGCTTTGTAATTTGTCCTTTTTCATCATTTTGAGGCCGATTAGGTTGCCAAGAAGGTTGAGCATGGGTGGATGCATGGCATTAGGAAAATACCCACTTGCTACTGGAGGAAATTTGTTGGGTTTTGGTGGCAAGAGACATTGTTTGAGTGATGCTAGATGCATGGAGATTACTTAGGGGTTGTCATTGATGACAACTTAGTCTAGTAATCCTATCTGATATCTATAGATTTGATCTATCAGAAGTCATATTGACTTTAGGCTAAGTCTGACAGAGTGTGAACATAGTATATAGATTCAGTGAGTATAACTCATTTATGGTGATGCAATTTTGGTTGTGGTGATTGGGATAGTTGATTGATTTTTTAAGGTAGATCACCTTGTAATTCTAGCCTCTCATGTTGATTCCAGTGTATGATTCTTGGTCCGGTATCTAGTGATTCCAGAAGAGCAGAGCTATTATATGGACAATTTGGGTAATGTGTATTGTGGAACTGTAGGGATGATTTCAGTGATTGGTGTTGTATTCGAGGAGTTTGTTCCATTGTGTGTGAAGCTTAAGATCATATGTTTTAGGTTCGATAGATGGATTTGTGGTGGATTGAGCCGACATGAGACTACATGTTTCATATTTTGCAGTTTTGTTAAGCTAACTTATTGGAGATCTATTTCGATGGTGTGCATATATAAGATAGACTTGGGTGATCATTTTGGTGCAAATATATGTGTGTGAAATTGTTTTGGGAGTGATTGAGAGAATTTTCACGTGTGCATCTTAAGTTTTGATGATCCAGTATTTGGCAACAGAGTAGAACAAAGCAGTTTTTTAGATCAGTGGAAGCGGATCATTTTGAGCTTAACTGGAACTGATTTCTAGAATTTTTAGATGTTGTATTCCAATTCAAACTTTTTATTTTCTTTTATATCTCATTTGTAGGATAGTGAGTCCTCCAGAGTTGCAGCCTTATTTTGTAATTGAGCAGTGAGCTCTAAGAAGTGATCCTGAATGCAAGTGCATTCCTATTTTGGAATATTGTTCTACTACTAGTCATAGTATAATAATATTGTAGGTTCAAATACCACCATGGATTTTACCTTTTCGAGTTTCCATGTAAAAATTCTGGGGTTATGGTTGTGTGGTTATTTTCTTTGAGTTTATGCATTATACTTTCTATCTTTTGCATCTGATGGTTTAATAAATAGTTTAATAAACTAGTAAATTGCAAAACATTGAGATTCATCCCCCCTCTCAGTGTTCATTGATTCCAATAGGGTTAAAACTAGGAGCAGTCCTAGTTTGGTTTTATTGGTAACCAGGGGAAGAATGACTTGTATTCTCATTAAATGGGGGTGAATAGAAGTTACACTCGTTATATGAACTCATATTAAAGTATTTGAAAGAAATAGATCTCATTAAACAAAATTCTTAAAAGGGAAAATGGATCTACCCAATCAAAGACAGAGAATATACCATAAATTCACCAAATGGTTGCAGATTTGTCAGGTGCTTGAAAGATGTTGCCTCCAGAAGTCTTGATGAACTAAAGAACACATCAAATCTTCAGTTGGTTTGGGCTTAGGATTGCTTGACTAGTAGATTTCTTCTTAGAGTCGTCAGTTATGAAAAATGTTCCCTCCAAGGGCAGGACACTTAGAAAGAGTTACAAAATTTGCCTTTATACGTCAAGCATAACTCAGATGAAAACGCTAGGCTCAAAAAACCTAACCAGCTACGGTTAGGTTACAAAATAAGGGGAATCTAATTATAAAATATCGATCTAATGATTGTGTCTAAAAATATCTCCTAGAACTGGGAAAAAGAAAAAACCCCTTAAAAAATGACAAATTCATGCATTGAATAGCATCTGAATGTCCTCTACTCAGCCCAAAATGTCTTCAATCTATAATAAATGAGCATGGGCGGTCTTAGAGAAGTGTCTACAGATTCATGGTGGATTAATGGAGGTTGCCTCCTAGTTGCCTTAAAGTGGTTGGGATATATCAGATTCAATCTAGACCAGAGAAGGTCAGAAACTGATTTTTGACCCATCAAGTCGACAACCACCCCGAACAATAAATTTGAATTTAACACACTCTCTTGGTTTGAAATCAAGCCACTCTATCATCATCCTTGCATGTAGGTGGACGGTCATGATTGCGCCATGAAAACGAACTGGTCCCACCAGCAAAACAACCCATTGTAGTATCACAGCCAAGGGTGTGAACTAATTCCTAATTGTTGTGAAACAACAATAACACTTCACTCCTTCATATCACTTTCCACATCTCTCATCATCATATCACATGAAAGTAGAACAGTCTTAGTAGGGGACAAAAGTGGAAGTTCTTGACCAATACGATAGAGTGATAAAAAGAACTCCTGCCAACAGGTAGTGAGTGAAAGGGGTCAGTACAACCATGAAGAAGGGACCGTCCAGTCAGTAGACTTAAGTGAAATGACTATTTGTGCTTCTCAACGAAGGAAAAGAACATGGACCAAAAAGGTTAAGGAAAAAGCCTTAAGGGTTTAGGTTTCTAGGCCTAGTGGAAAACAAAAGGGTTTTTTAGCCATTGAAGATATCTCAGATTGGTTGTCTACATGGCTAACGTTGACACAAAAATAGTCAATAATTATGGCGACTTAGAGGGGCTGGCAAGCCTTCTTCGCCCAAGACCAATAGCCTGAGATAAAATCCATTGGGCACAGAGTTAAGACTGAAAATAATGATAAACCTCTACACCTACAACCTACAAAAAATCAAAATATTTGCCATTCTAGAGAGGAATAGAATGTGCTCGTGCACTTCTTGGGAAACAAGAAACCTAACTAATTTTTACATTATTATAACTAAGAGGCAATGAATACCTTTTCCTTTGTCAAAGATGATCCTTCTGAAGGAGTTGATCTCCCTCAAACCATGGTTGCAATCACTAGCCAACTGCAACAATTGAAGTCTCTTGCATGCATACATCAGATCATACATGTTTCTCATATGGCATAAGAACACCTCACCATTCACTTTTCTATCCCAAGGAATCCAAATAAAATAATCCTCTAAAAAATATAAAGGCACATCAAACACAGGTTGAGCAGAAAAAGGAAGATACACCAAGGGTAGGTCATTAACAGATTTAACCCTTACAGAAGAGAAATAAACCTCTTCACAAAAGGGAGAGTCACTTCTATCACAACTATCTTGCTCCTGGTATGAATTGAAACCAAAGGAAAAGGTCTCAAACTCACATGAGGATGACAAGCATGCCATACCTCCTTGATTTGCATAAGGGGGCTCCTCAAGAAAATCAAAATCACATGCTGACAACCAACATATCATCACAAAATTCAAGCTTACGAGAGACCTCACAAGAAGATCTAAAATCTTCTTATTGTCTCTCTATTTTTGTCTCTTCTTCTTGGCAACTAACTTCAATAACCTCAAGTTAATGGCATGACCCATCTGCCATGCTATCTACTACACAAAAATCTCCCCTCAGCCTCCTCAACATTAACCTGCTACTCCCAAGCAACCATCAAGGAAGGTGTAGATACATCCTTCTCCACATGATCAATGGAGAAAGGAAGATAGTCGGATGAGAGGGTTGGGCCCTCCTCCTCATTGTTAATCTTCTCTTGCATCATGAACTTGATGAATACTAAGACGGGGGGGTGAATTAGTATACCAAAAATTACTGAACTCAAACACTTAAACAATTTAGCAGTTAACCGGTATAGCGGATTTACTAACAAACCGGTTAAGACAAATGCAAACTGAACAACAAATAAAGCATTCACCCACAAGTGCACAATCACCATAACACAAGATATTTTGACATGGAAACTCAAATGGGAAAAACCACGGTGAGATGAAACTCACAAGTAACTATCTGCAGAATAGTAACCAAACAGGTTAAGGTCATACAATGTTCTTCACCAGAATAGATCCTATTAGGAATATCAATCTCTATTAGGAGATAAGTCCGATTAAAGACTACCTTGTGAGAGGATTTCAGATCCACAGTTGTGAACCACCTTGTTAGAGGATTTACAAAGGCTTTGCCAGGCCTACCTGGTTAAGGGTTTCAGACTTGTCAAAGATGTGAGTAATCAACAAGTGAGTGATCTAGATAATAGCACAGTATGCTTGGTTAGATCCTTGATAGCTCATTGTTAATGTATTTCAGCATTACTTCAGTCTTCAATATCTCCACACTCTACTTCTTCACACAGACCTAGTCTTCTCTTCTATGATCGCACAAAACAAAAACCTCATCAACCACCTTGAACCCTAACAACGTCTAAAACCCTAGACATGATGTCCTTGTAATGGATTCTAATTTCATGTCGGTCCAATAGGATTACCTTTGAAGTTCCTAGGTTCAGTGCATCTAGACACATTTGATAACATGGCACAAAATCACCGCCAAAGTGTCAGTGGAGGATAACTCATCACAAAAATACCAGTTGGTAACTCATCATAGAGTAATACCGGTTCAGACATTTATCGATTACCGGTTGTGAAAAATGAAGACTGGAAAAAATGATAACTGCCGCTTTAGTTCCTTCGTACCACTTGAGATCCTCGAACCACTTGAGGTCTTCATACCGCTTTGGGTCTTCATACCACTTGTGATTGGTAAACACTTTTTGCAAAACACCGATAGTCTAAAGACTATAATACATAATACCGGTTGGAACAAATACCAGTTGAGCATAACTCATACATACAAAAAGTGATCTCAAAGCAAGTGTGTGTCCATCAATGACAATCACAACATCATCATCAAAAATGCCAACAATCTCCCCCTTTGGCATTGATGGCAACACTTAGGAAAATTTTGACATCTAAGTGTTTTACAACAAAAAAAATGTCATAATCAAAATTACCCCCCCTAAGCATATACAATATCCCTTTTGTAGAAAATACAATGTATACTACTCCCTTAAAGAAATAACATGAAAGTATACATTCATCAAAATTTTAAAATACAAAATAATACTCCCCCTTTGCCAACAATGACAAAGTACTGCAGAATAACCCATGTTTCTCATTATCATTAATATAATAAATGTTTATGACAGTAATGAGTGAAACTTATCAAAAGCCGATTTAAAATCCTGCATAAAAGTCTTCATGGATAAAGACCATGATTCAAGTAATGAGGTAGCCACCTCACTTTCTGTTTGCATCTGGGATACCTGTTCTTCCATGGCATCAATTGTGTTCATCTCTTGAGTGACCATTAAGGCATCCAGATTGAGATAGCATTTTTGAAGTATTTGCAATCTGGGTAGTAGAACCATTTGAAGTTCCTACAAATCTCTGGTCCAGTTGCTAATCTCCAACTTGATTATGGCAGACTAGAGCTGAAACTGGTGAACAGTTTGCCCATATATAGTGAAGGAATCATATGGCATCTTAAAGGTGCTTAAAAATGCCTACAAATTAGATTGTAGTTTTTCCTTCTATGCAAGCACATCATCACAAAAAAGATGGGGTTGGCTTATCTTACTAAGCAATAGTTTTCCCTCATCCATAGCATCTCTTATGTCCTTCTGTTCTTTCTGAATTTCAGACCGGAGCTCATTCAGTTTCTTCACTAAGGTAGTGTTTAGTGCCTTTTGATGCTTCTTCTATGCATTAGCTTTAGCAACCTCTTCTAGGCATTGTACTTGGTCCTCCACAATTGTACATAGAAGTTTTAGTTGGGCCAGAGAGGAATTAGTACTGGGGAGGTTAGTACTGGGAATCAAACTAGTAAGAGTTTCAACTGTAGTTTGAATAACATCTTGCTCCTTTTTCCTCCTTAATGCTTTGGAGTAGCTCCGATTCATTTGCAGATTGGAGGTCAATAGGACTAGTGATGTCAGCCAGTTTGGCTTGACCACCGGTTGCCTTTAGGGTCTCCACTTGTGTGCTCTTTGTTGCTTCCTTCTTCTCTTCGGCTCTTTGCTTTTCCTCTTCTACCTTCTTTTTCTCCTCTACTTCTTTCTTTCTCTTCTCTTCTTCCTTCTTTCTATCTTCTTCTTTCCAGTTCTCTTCTTCTTTCTTCTTCTCCTCTTCCTGTGTCTTCTTCTCTTCTTCTTATTTCTTCTTTTCCTCTTCCTATTTCTTCTTCTCTTCTTCCTGTTTCTTCTTTTCTTCTTCCTATTTATTTTTCTCTTCATCTTGTTTCCTCTTCTCTTCATCTTTCTTTTTCTTTTCCTCTTTCTCCGCTTGCTTGTTGTCAGCCTTTTCTTTGTCATGTTTCTTCTTCTCTGCCTTTTCTTTATCCTATTTTTCCTTGTCCACTCTCTCTTTATCAGCCTTTTCCTATTCTTCATCTGGAGTGACATCTTCACCATCCAAAGAATCAATGTCAATAGTGTCCATTTGTTCAGTAACCAGTTCACCTTCACTATCATATACCTCATCCGGTTTTTTGGTTTCCGATTCTTGTTTAGCCTTCTTGTTGGCTTTAGACACTTGGTGCAACCTCAGAGCGGCTTTGGCATGGGCGTGTGTATCTTTCACCACTTCAGAAACTTTTCCTTCTAGTATCAAGAGTCTTCTTCTTCTCATGAAGAAGAGGCCTTTGTACTTATCCATGATTTCATAAAGCTCAGAATTTGACACATCAGGAAAATATTGTGCAAAGATTTCCTCTCTTATTTCCCATTCTTTTTCAATGGCAATGCACCATTTGTTATCTAAAGAATTGTATAAAGAATCTGGTGTCACAGATCTAATTTCTGATGGCGATCGGTCATTAATACATAGATATTGAATAACTTCGTGTTCAACTTCCTCCTTTTCATTATCATTAAAATCATCAAAATGATCTATTAAATCGCTTAGCACTTTTCTCCTAACATTTTTGATAGTCCTTTGACAATGTGTCAATGGTTTGTAAGAGGAAATATCTATATTTACCGGTGCTGATTATGCTGGTTCATTGCTGGTTGTCTTTGCCTTCTTCCTTGTTTGCCTAGTCTTTTTAGGTTGCACTTCAGATTCTATGTCCTCAGAATCTGGTGAGTTGCTCTAATACCAATTGATGAATACTAAGAGGGGGGGGGTGAATTAGTATACCAAAAATTACTAAACTCAAACACTTAAATCATTATCAGTTAACCGGTATAGCAGATTTACTAACAAACTAGTTAAGACAAATGCAAACCAAATAGAAAATAAAGCATTCACCCACAAGAGAACAATCACCATAACACAAGAGATTTTGACGTGGAAACCCAAATGGGAAAAACCACGGTGAGATGAAACTCACAAGTAACTATCTACAGAATAGTAACCAGACCGGTCAAGGTCATACAATGTTCTTCACTAGAACAAATCCTGTTAGGAATCTCGATCTTTGTTAGGAGATAAGTCCGATTAAAGACTACCTTGTGAGAGGATTTCAGATCCACAGTTGTGAACCACCTTGTTAGAGGATTTACAAAGGCTTTGCTAGGCCTACCCGGTTAAGGGTTTCAGACTTGTCGAAGATGTGAGTAATAAACAAGTGAATGATCTAGATACTAGCACAATATGCTTGGTTAGATCCTTGATAGCTCATTGTTAATGCATTTCAGCATTACTTTAGTCTTTAATATCTCCACACTCTACTTCTTCACACAGACCTAATCTTCTCTTCTATGATCACACAAAACAAAAACCTCATCAACCACCTTGAACCCTAACAACCTCTAAAACCCTAGACATGATGTCCTTGTAAAGGAATCTGATTTCATGTCGGTCCAATAGGATTACATTTCAAGTTCCTAGGTTCAGTGCATCTAGACACATTTGGTAACACGGCACAAAATCACTGTCAAAGTGTCGGTGGATGATAACTCATCACAAAAATACCAGTTGGTAACTCATCACAGAGTAATACCAGTTCATTCATTTACCGATTACCAGTTGTCAAAAATGAAGACTGGGAAAAATGATAACTGCCGCTTTAGTTCCTTCATACCGCTTGAGATCCTCGAACTGCTTGAGGTCTTCATACCACTTTGGATCTTCATACCGCTTGTGATTGGTAAACACTTTCTGCAAAACATCGATAGTCTAAAGACTATAATACATAATACTGGCTGGAACAAATACCGGTTGAGCATAACTCATACATACAAAAAGTGATCTCAAAGCAAGTGTGTGTCCATCAATGACAATCACAACATCATCATCAAAAATGCCAACAGACTTATTGCAATTGACCATCCTCTCTTTCCAAAGGTTTCAAAATACTATCAAGGTTGGAGAAAAACTCCTCAATGATACCTTGGAAATCTGTGCCTTGCTGATTTTGTTTCTCAAGAACAAGCTCTTGAAATGAGGGAGGACTCCTAAAACTTGGCATTTCAGACCTAGGAGATGCATGAGACTGACATTGTCTAAAAAATGGAACTTTGAATTTGGGCCTCTCTTACCTTGCAAGTGACATCTTCATCTCAATATCTTTTGCAACAATCTATTGTTTGATACTCTCCTCAAATTGTCTCTTTTGCATTTCATACTGCTAATCCTGAAGATAAGCTTGACAATCTTTAAATCCCACTGTTGTTGTTGTCTTAGGGCCTCCAACTCTTTTTTTTGTTTCTAAGATAGATAAAATAACTCATCCTTATTAGCAGTAATCAAGAAGGAAGACTGGGGGGGGGGGGGGTGTGAATCAGTCTTCACCGAATCATATCAAATTAAACTTCAAAACACAAAATGATAAACTGTAGCAATAATAGATAAGAAAATTAACAGCATAACACACAACACCAATATTTTGATGTGGATAACCTAGTTAAGGGAAAAACCATGGTGGGAACCTACCCATAGTAAGATAATTCTCTGTAATAGTATGTGAAAATATTACAATGGGGAATGCACATGCATTCAAGCACACTGCCTAGAGTTCACTGCTCAAAGATATTTTCCCGGAAGGCTACAACCCTCAGGGAAATCTCACTGACTTATAATATGATTTAGACTACAACACATTCACCTCTCTCTACTAATACATACATAATACTGACAGATAAATTACATAAGCATATCACCTATATATACAGATCATCAACCTTGATAGTAAGGTCGGCTAAACCCTCAATTCTCAACTCACAATTACAAAAAATACATTGCATGATACAAAGATTGACCACCAGACCAATATTATGATTTACATTATATAGCATGGACCTAATTCAAATTCCCAAATGATTACATGCATCGAAAATCCCACCAAGATCAACCGCAACACGCTACACCATCGTAAATACTGCATAACACGAAAATCATCACTGGTTCATAGAAATCACCAAACACTCACACAATGATCAATGCGGATCACCAAAACAAATAGGACATGACTCAGAAATAGTAGCAAGTGCATTAGAATCATCTGAAATAGTTGCACCAGCACCTCTTCTCAAATCTTCATCGGTCAACGTCTCAAAGCTCAAGAACACAACCAATCAACAATTATCACGAGGAAAGATAACTTGCAGAGCACCAAATCACAAACCATATAAAATGAAGATATATAAGATCATCCCAAACAATAATCCAAAGTCTCAGCACAAGATCTTATCACACCTGAATATACCGGATTCTGCAAAATAGTGATCAGCAAAACCAAACTACAAAACCGGATGAAAAACTCTTCCCAAACTCACCAGAATAATTCATGGGAATATGTTGACATCAATAACAACAACATATCATAGCAACAACAATGAATAACCAAATCTAGCAATCTTCCCAATAATCCAACAATCTCCCCCTTTGGCATTGATGGCAACATATGAATGTGAAAAAAAGTCAATTCAAAGAAAGAAGACATCACCAGAAAACTCCCCTAAGATCAAGATAGATAAAGCAGTTTTCCACATGATCTCTCTCCCCCTTTGATATCAATGCCAAAGATCTCCAAAGTAGAAAACCAAACTCTCTCCCCCTAAAACACATAACCAAAAATTTTAGAAATATCTCTCCCCAAACATAGACTACTCCAGCAGAGGAGCAACAACAACTCATCAATTTGGATAAAAGAATAAGGCTTTGAATTCCATCAGATCAATGCAACTCAATGCATATAGTTCTCATTAGGAGGGGTGGATACTCCTAACTTGTCTCTCAAATAGACAAATGTATCTGCAGATAGAGGCTTAGTGAAAATATCAGCAATTTGTTCCTTTGTAGATACATATTCGAACTTCACCTTCTATTCACTGAATTGTGCTCTCAAGTAATTATATTTAGTTTATATATGCTTAGTCTTTGAATGTTGAACTGGATTCTTAGACATGTTTATAGCATTGAGATTATCACAGTATATACAAGTAGGCTCATCATAAATAACTCTTATATCTTTCAACAAAGGCAAAGAGAAGTTAACTGAAATCAAGAAGGAATTTTCATAACAATGGATTAGAAAGAGAGATCAGAGAGGTGATGAATCTGTCACTGCACCGACAGAATAGGGTAATCTTGCACTGACAGGAGATTCTTCATCCAACTAAGGAATAATCCTTAGGTGTAAGGCAACAAATTGAAAATCATGCATTTACCCTTGGCTGATGGTAAGAAGTTATATTTCTTCTTTAACAGTAGATATGTGGAGTTTTTCACTTCACCGGCGAAGCATTTATTGCAATTGTAAGTCAATTTTTGGTTATAAAGGCATTGTAAACTCTCATTTCAATCCACCAAGCATCCAAGCATTCAAAGAGAGTGAAATTGAGCAAAATATATCTAAAGGCAAAGAATCAAAGGTCTTTTTAGAGAATTCAAATTTCACTATTAAAAGGTATTTATCTTTCGCAATGGCATCTTCATCTTCTATTCCCGAATTCGTAGAAAACCCTACCATTGCAGAAAACATCAAACGACCTAGACCCATTTTTAAGATAATTCCCAAGATAGAAAAATGGGATGATTCTATTGGTGCATTTGATAACTCTGAAGCCAATAGTTAATAAGATGAGAGGGGGGGTGAATCATACAAACTTAATCTTTAATATATTCAATAGATTCAACCTCGGTAGCTTAAACATATATATGTAATCAAAACTGTAAAACATGCAACCTTAAGAACACATAATCATAACAACACTCATAACACCAGATTTAACGTGGAAACCCAAATAGGGAAAAACCACTGTGGGATTTTGGGCCCACTAAGAAATATACTCTTCTAGAGTATGCTCGGTTAAAAGAAAATCCTATTAAAGATTACAAACACATTGCTAGATGTGACCCGGTTAAGGGATTTCCCTCAGATCTATTAGGATCTTCACCTTGTTAGAGGTGACCTTGTTAAAGGGTTTCAAACACTTAATCAAAATGTCACCTTGCTAGAGGATTTACAAATAAGACTGTTAAGTCTACTCGGTTAAGAGATTTTCTGTCACTTACAAATAAACAACAGTAATGAGTATGTCTGCAACTTTGCATCTAAAATGCTAAAGAAGATTCTTATTTTCTCAATACAATCTAGTCATAGGACTTATCTTGTCCCTCTGCTAGGCTCCTTACTCTATTATTCAAACAGGTCTTCAAGCTTTTGTGCTCAGTAATCATTATGTAGCATCCTTGTGCTTACACTTGCCCGCATTCATTGTTTATCAACAGTTCCTTACTTATAAACAATTTGCTCACTGCTTAATCTCTTTGACCACATTTCCCATGATCAATCATAGCCATCAGATCTTCAATCTTGACTGGGTTCAATGTATTCTTCGATCAAAAAATGTTTTACCTCGCCTTGGAACTTGCATACATTTCTTGGAACTTGTGCTAGGGTATTGCGATTTAATCTGAGCTGTAGATCTTCCTGTCAATCTTCCATTTCCATAGATCCTTAACAAAATTCATACACGTTGTATCAATCATTTAATCATATCCAGCTCATTAGCTTCCATCATTAAATAATGCATGTATACATCCAATGCATTCTGTTATTACTCGGTTGCAACTCGATAAATACTAAACTTCACTCGGTAGACATTCCGCCTTCATTAACCGATAGTGATAACCTTAGGGTTTACCGACTAGGTTCCTTGCTTGGTAACATAGTATAGTATTAACCTTACAAACAATAGCATATGTAGGATATCAAAAGAATCTAAACAACATGATGTCATCATTGTCTAACTCGATAATAGTTGCCCATTGAATAACTTATTCCTCCCCTTATTCATCACATTCTTTCTGTGTCTTTTACCGACATCTTAATTCTCTTCAAAACATACTTCTTAAGATATGGCAACATCCTACTAAATCAGAAAATCAATTTCTTGACATCAATGACAAAATAATATTGTAAAGACAGTAAACATCCTAAATCAGTTATATCCATAATTATCAACAACCTTCTCAATATCCTAATTGAAATGCCAACAATCTCTTATTGTATGTTATAATGCCAACAACATTTTCTAAAATCCTGAAGGGAGTCGCGTTCACTGAAGACCCTAGGGCATATATACATTGCAACATAGAAAGTTTAGGATCTAAATATTTGATGAACATGTACATGAATGTAATTACTGACAAGGATGGGGTAGTGAAACCAGAACATAAGGTAGTTGAGGATTTAGGTTTCATAGACATCCTCCATATGACAGAATTCTCAGATGAAGTCACCCGCTATGTCCTTAGCAGGGTTCATGGAGAATTTATGTGGTTGGACTTAGTATTCAAGATTACCAAGGAATCTATTAAAGTTGTTACTGGTTTACCCTCCACCAGTTTTAGACCCGACAAGAAGAAGAAAATCCCTAACAAGGAAGTCATGAGCTTAACCAGAGCTACATATTACAAATGATCACTTAGGGTCAATGACATAAAGGATAAAAATGTTAAATTTTCTAGCATGATAATTGGATATAAAGTTGGTCACACAAATAGGTTGAATTATGTGTCTAGTTCATGCATTCACAGTGCACATGAGATGATTGTAAACAATGCAAAGATTGATATTTGTGAATAGTTAAAGGATGCATTGGTTTTGTCATTGATGTCAACACTTATCTTCTTGGAGGTTTACATTATGTTCACCGGTATGGTTAGTGACTTATGCACAGTCACTGGTATGTGTTCACTAGCAAGTTATATTGTTCACCGACAACAATGATGACCTATTAGCATCTGGAGATAATTTGGTTATGTCAAATACATGGATTGGAAGTTTGGATTTGGTGTTTTGCTTATTGGTCAAATTGGGTTGACAGATTTGCCTTTACCAACAGATAGGTCTAGGTTATAGACCGGTATTCCATATCAACATGGTATGTTATGGAGATTGTTTATTGATTGGATATTGTGGTAAATGTATTGAGCTGACATGTTGTATCGCATCAAGAGTTATTTTTAATTGATTTAATTGTAATATCTTTAGTGAGACGACCTATACATTTGGTCTTAGGTTTTGTATAAATGTGTAAGATCTTATCGAAGAGCGGGATATAGGATTATGATGAGTGTCTATTGAAGAGAGAAAATAAGCATATCCTTATGCGAATCACACAAACATTATTCAAAGGTTGAAGGAAGGTTATGAAGGTGTTTTGACACTCATGTTCAAAGCTTAACCGGTACTAAATCCAGCATTGCAGATGGTATTTTGAGTAGTACATTATCATTGGATTTAACCATCCAATTATGTAGTCAGTGTCACTCCTATTTTGTGATTGAGTAGTGAGCTCTAGGTAGTTGGCCTTTCTGCATGTGCAAACCCCATTTGTATACACATACTATCTGCGGTAGTATCATTTGATTGTGGGTAAGGTTTCCCACCGTGGTTTTTCCCTTACCGGGTTTCCATGTCAAAATCTTTGTGTTATGTGTTGTGGATGTTGTTTCTCTTTATGTTTCATGCATTAAGTTAAACCGGTACTACTATAACTATTAATCCATTTTACCAACACTTAAGTTTGGTTTATCAGCATTAAGGTTAAATTGGAATAACTTGCATTTGGATTAGAATTTATATACAATTGGTTCATAACTGATTCACCCCCCCTCTCAGTTGTCCTTCTGAGGACCTAACAATTGCTATTAGAGTTGAGTCCTCTTTTTGCAAAAGCCTAAGAACTTGAGGAGATCCTATGGAAATAAATATTTTTAGGAAGGACAGTCTAAAGCTTGATGGAACTAACTATGGCATATAGAAGATCAGAATGGAAACATATCTGAACTGCATTGGAAGAGATATATGGGATGTTACAAAGAATGGCTATGTTGCTCCTGTTCCGAATCAACCTCATCCACCAACATTGTCTAAGGACATGGAAAATGATTGCAAAGCAAGAGAAGCACTTCTGAGCGCATTAACAATTTAGAAAATGATGGGATTATTAGACCGATCTACTGCAAAAGCTATTTGGGATAAACTGGAAACATTGAATGAAGGAGATACCACTATCAAAATTGCAAAACTAGAATGCATTATCAGATCAGCAAATCATGGGATTATTAGACCAATCTATTGCTAAAGCTATTTGGGATAAACTGGAAACACTGAATGAAGGAGATACCACTGTCAAAATTGCAAAATTGGAATGTTACCGGGTCAGGTATGAAAATTTAAAAATGGAAGAAGATGAAAGAATTTCTGCATTTATGGAAAGAGTTAATGAAATTGTTTTAGGAATACAATATTGTGGAGGATCCTTAAGTGAAGATGAAATTGTGTCTAAAGTTTTAAAGCATTGCCACTGGCTTACAAAATGAAAGTGACTGCTATTAATGAAATGAGAACAATGCCTAATACTTCAATTTCTAGAGATACTTTGGTTGGAAAACTTTCAGCATTTAAGCTTGAAGAGTTTGGTCTCGTTGCTACTGTGAAAACTGATTTAGCCTTCAAAGCATCATCATCATCATCTAACAAAACTGATTGGAAAGAACTTTATGCAAAAGAAATTGAAGATATGAGGAGATAAAATGAAGAACTTGAAGCACTATTTGCAAGGAAGATGCCTAAAGGTCCAACAGGAAGTAAGTATGAAGGTAAAGCACCTTTCAAATGTTTTAATTGTAATAAAGTTGGTCATATAGCATCTAGATGTCCTGATAGACATGCAAGGTTAAGGGAGGAAGCAAAAATATCATATAAGCCTAACCCTGAATATCAGAGATATAGATTTAAGAAAAAAAGAGATAAGTCATGCTACTATGCAGATGAAGGTGTTACAGATGATTTAGATGAAGATCTAGTAGATAGCGGATGGGCTTTTGTTGCAATAAAGGAAGATCAACTAGTACCTATTGTCAAACTGGTAGAGCAGGTACTGGCAGAAAAAATTGAAGAAAAAGATGAATGGATTATAGATAGTGGATGCTTGCATCATATGACTGGTGATAAAAGAAAATTCTTATCATTTCAAGAAATTCATGGAGGTCTAGTAAGGTTTGGAGATGATAAAGCTTGTTTAATCAAAGGAAAAGGCATTATATCTCTGGATGGTAAGCACAATACTGACAATGTTTATTATGTAGAAGGTTTAAAGCATAATCTTTTGAGTGTTGGTCACTTAGTTGAGAAAGGATTTCAGTTACAATTCAAGAATGGAAAATGCAAAATCATAAACAGGATTGGATTGGAGATTGCAACCGGTAAGCAGACTAAAGGTAATATCTTTCACTTGAATACCAGTGATAAAACATGTTTAATTGCACACATTGATGAAAGTTAGTTATGGCATAAAAGATTCTGTCATGTGAATTTTGGTTGTATTGTAAAGATCAGTTCAACTAAGGCAGTAAGGGATTTACCTAAGATTGTGAAACCTCATAATTCGGTATGCAAGGAATGTCAAATGGGAAAGCAAGTTAGAACTATATTTAAGAGAATTACAGAGAAATCCAATAATATTCTTTATTTAAATCATACTGATTTATGTGGTCCAACAATAACAAGAAGTCTACAAGGTGATAGATACTTTATGCTAATAATTTATGATTATTCTAGAATGTGTTGGGTTACTTTTCTCAAGGAGAAATCAGAAGATTTTGGAAGATTCAAGATATTCAAGGCGATGGTAGAGAATGAAACTGGCAAGAAAATCAAATATTTAAGTTCAGATCAAGGAGGAGAATTTACATCTAGGGAATTTAATGCATTCTATGAAGTGAATGGAATCAAAAGACAACTATCAGCACCCCGAACACCTCAACAGAATGGAGTTGTGGAAAGGAAGAACAAAACTATTTTGGATGTAGCAAGAACAATGTTAATGGAAGAAAATCTACCTCATGTGTACTGGAGAGAAGCAATGAATATAGCGTTTTATACTTTCAACAAATTTCACATCAAAAGTGAAACCGGTAAGACCCCTTATGAACTATGGTTTGGTCATATTCCTACTCTTAAGTACTTCAAAATATTTGGAAGAAAATTTTATATTAGAAGAGATGAGTATATTGGCAAATTTGATCCTAGAAGTGATGAAGGAATTTTTCTTGGTTATTCATCTAAAAACAATGCATATAGATGTTATAATAAAAGGTTACAAAAAATCATTGAGAGTACTAATGTGAAGATAGATGAACACTTTAGAGGAGATTCAAGATCTGTTGAGCCAATAGTTGAAATGATCATAGATCAATCGACACAGATTGCACTGGTATAGAATGAAGACCCAGTCACACCGACATCATCAGAAAACTCAACAGTGACTGAAGAACTGCAGCCCGTGAATGTTAATCAGAACAAACCCACCTGTATGTAAGATTGAATCATTCAGAGAATCAGATAATTGCAAACAAGAATCAAGGTGTTATGACTAGAGGAAGACTGGAAAATGAAAAGGTATGTTTAATTTCTCAAGTTGAACCAGCATCTGTTATTGAAGTATGTAAGGATGAACATTGGATAAAAGCAATGGAAGATGAATTAGAACAAATTGAAAAGAACAATCTTGGACATTGGTTCCCCGACCTAAAGACAAAAATGTAATTGGAACAAAATGGGTATATAGGAATAAACTTAATGAAGATGGTGAAGTAATCAAAAACAAAGAAGGATTAGTTTGTAAAGGTTATTACATAAATAAAGGTTATTACATAAATAAGGAATTGATTATAATGAAACCTTTGCACCGATAGCTAGAATTGAGGCAGTTAGACTATTTCTTGCATTTGCAACCTATAAGAACTATAAAGTTTATCAAATGGATGTAAAATGTGCATTTTTGAATTGAGATCTAGAAGAGGAAGTTTGCATTGAACACCCTAATGGATTTTCTTTGACAGATAATAAGGATATGGTTTGCAGGTTAAGGAAAGCTTTATATGGATTGAAGCAAGCTCCTAGAGCTTGGTATGCTAGATTGGATAAATATCTTTTGAAGCTTGGTTGCACAAAAGGTAATGCTAATATAAATTTGTATTACAAAGTCACCAATGGTGATATTTTGGTTATTGAAGTCTTTGTAGATGATATCATTTTTGGAGGTGAAGATGGATTATGTAAGGACTTTGCTAACGAGATCCAAAAAGAATTTGAAATGTCTATGATTGGAGAGATAAAATTCTTTCTAGGTTTACAGATTTCACAAACAGATAGAGGTATATTCATATGTCAAACAAAGTACTTGAAGGACCTTTTGAATAAATTTGGTATGGAAAATTCCAAACCGATAAGTACTCCTATGGCTACAACTGATAAATTGACATTGAAGGATGATTCAGCTCCTATTAATCCAACAAGGTACAAATCTATTATTGGAGATTTATTGTATTTGACACAAACAAGACCTGATATAATGAATATAGTATGTATTGTTTCAATAATTCAAAGAAATCCTAAAGAAAATCATGAATCAACAGTTATAAGGATTTTTCGGTACCTACAAGGAATAAAAAATCCTGGTTTATGGTATCCTAAAGATGAAAATATTGATTTATGTGCATACACTGATGTAAATTTGGTAGGTGATATAGATGACAGAAAGAGTACCACTGGCGGTGCATTCTTTCTTGGTAGCAGATTGATTTCATGGATCAACAAGAAGCAGACTTGTACATCAATATCAAAAGCAGAATCAGAATATGTTGCAGTAGCAACTAATTGTACTTAGGTATTATGGATCAAACAAATGTTGAAGGACATAAAGGTAAAATGCAAAGAACCAATAATCATTTATTGTGATAATTCAGCAGCAATTGATATATCAAAGAATCTGGTATTTCACTTTAAGACAAAGCATGTTTCTATTAAGTATAATTTTCTGAAAGAGAATATTGAAGCAAATGAAGTGAAATTGGTTTATGTGAATACTAAAGAGCAAATTGCAGATATCTTTACAAAGCCTTTGCCTAAGGAAACATTTGATTATCTCAGAGAGTAGCTTGGGGTAATTTCCCCACCAGCAAAGACTTAGATGTTGAAGGTTGGCATCAAACTAGCAGGAACTAACAGAAAATTCTTTTTCTGACTTTGATGGAGGAGAGCTACTTCTCAGGGGGAGTAGTTGGCTAAATGTTAAGTTTTGAATTCTTAGCTGCTTTGGCATTTGATGTCAAAGGGGGAGAGATATCTATTGAAAACCATTATTCCTTGAGGGAGACTATTCTTTGATGGAGAGATATACTCTTTGGATATATGTATTTTGGTTTCTATTTATGTTTCAGAACTTTGCATTTATCTATCTTTGGGAGATTGTTTAGTTTACTATTTTTGGCACTTAGATGTTTTTACATCTAGTGTTGCCATCAATGCCAAAGGGGGATATTGTTGGTATTATGTATGACTTCATTATGTGTTGCATTGGTTTTGTCATTGATGTCAACACTTATCTTCTTGGATGTTTACATTATGTTCACAGATATGGTTAGTGACTTATGCACAGTCACCAGTATGTGTTCACCAGCAGTTTATTTTGTTCACTGGCAGCGATGATGACTTGTTATCATTTAGAGATCATTTGGTTATGTCGAAGACATGGATTGGAAGTTTGGATTTGGTGTTTTGCTTATGGGTCTAATCGGGTTGACAAATTTGCCTTTAGCGGCAGATAGGTCTAGGTTATGGACCGGTATTCCAGATCAACATGACACGTTATGAAGATTGTTTATTGATTGGATATTGTGGTAAATGTATTGAGCTGACATGTTGCATCACATCAAGACTTATTTGTAATTGATTTAATTGTATTATCTTTAGTGAGCTGACCTATACATTTGGTCTAAGATTTTGTATAAATGATTGTAAGATCTTATTGAAGATCGCGATATAGGATTATGAAGGAGTGTGTATTGAAGAGAGAAAATAAGAAGATCCTTGTGTGAATCACACAGACATTATTCGAAGGTTGAAGGAAGGTTATGAAGGTGTTTTGACACTCATGTTCAGAGCTTAACTGGTACTGAATGCAACATTATAGATTATCATTGGATTTAACCATCCAATTGTGTAGTCAGTGTGACTCCTATTTTGTGATTAAGTAGTGAGCTCTAGGCAATTGGCCTTTCTGCATGTGCAGACCCCATTTGTATACACATACTATCTACAGTAGTATCATCTAATTATGGGTAAGGTTTCCCACCGTGGTTTTTCCCTTACCGGGTTTCCACGTCAAAATATTTGTATTATGTGTTGTGGATGTTGTTTCTCTTTATGTTTCATGCATTAGTTAAACTGGTACTGCTACAACTGTTAATTTGTTTTACTGACACTTAAGTTTGGTTTATCAACATTAAGGTTAAATTTAAATAACTTGCATTTGGATTAGAATTTATATACAATTGGTTCACAACTAATTCAGCCCCCCATCTCTTAGTTGTCCTTCCTGTGACCTAAGAGGTTCATCATAAATAACTCTGATATCTTTCAACATTTGCTTCATACAAACTATCTGAGTGCAATTACTAGCATCAACAATGTACTCAGCTTTAGTAGTAGATAAAGATACTGAACCTTGTTTCTTGCTAGCCCATGAAACCAACTTCTTACCTAAAAAGAATGCTCCATTAGTAGTACTATTCTATTCATCAACATCACCAACCCAATCTGCATCAGTGTAAGCACACAACATAAAATCATCATTCTTTCGATACCATAAACCATAATCCTTAGCTCCCTTAGATATCTGAATATTCTTTTAATAATAGTGACATGACTCTCCTTTGGATCAACTTGATATCTCATAGCCACACACATAGCATACATAATGTCAGGCCTACTCTGAGTAAGATATAGCAGTCCACCAACCATAGATCTGTATAAACTCTGATTAGCTTTAGGAGATTCATCATTTTTATACAATTTATAGCTAGTCACCGTAGGAGTTCCAACCGGTTTGGAATCATCTAGTCCAAACTTCTTCAACAATTCCTTCACATACTTAGTTTGAGATATAAAGATACATTTTCCTGTCTGTGCAATCTACAAATCTAAGAAAAATTTCATCTCACCAATCATAGACATCTCAAATTCTTTTTGCATATCACTGACAAACTTCATACTCATATCATCATCACCACCAAAGATAATGTCATCAACAAAGACTTCAACAATCAAAATATTATCATTTTCAATCTTAAAGTACAAATTACTATCAACAACACCTTTGATTAATCCCAATTTTAGCAAGTATTTGTCTAACCTAGCATACCACGCTCTAGGGGCTTGTTTCAATCCATAAATTTATTTCTTCAACTTACATACCATGTGTCCATCATCTGACAATGAAAATCCATTAGGTTTTTCAATGTAAACTTCTTCTTCTAGATCACCATTCAAAAATGTAGATTTGACATCCATTTGATATACCTTGAAATATTTATAAGCAACATAAGAAAGCAACAATCTAACAACTTCAATTCTGGCAACTAGAGAATTTTTTTTCATAATCAATTCCTTCTTGTTGTGAATATCCTTTGTAGATCAGCCCAGCTTTATTTCTGACTACTTCACCGGCTTCTCCTAAAAACCCATTTAGTGCCAATGACATTTTTATCCTTAGGTCTAGGAACAAGTTCCCAGGTGTTGTTCATTTCAATATTATCTAACTCCTCTTCCTTGGCTCTGATCCAGTTATCATCTTTACTGGCTTCAACAACATCTTTAGGTTCAACTTTAGAAATGAAACATATTTCTTCTACAACTAACCTTCTTCTAGTCATCACACCTTTATTTTTATCACCAATAATCTAATTCTCAAAATGATTTAGTCTAACATACACCTCAGAGTCTTTTGATTGTTCTAATCTTTAGGTTCCTGCACATCATCAAAAACACCAACAACATCTGGATTGACAGTCTCTATCAGATCATTCTACTTAGGTTGTTCAAGTTGAATAGGAGCTAAAACAACATGTTTACCTTCATCATAAGCTCTAATCTCCTTCCCAAGGTTTTCATCCACCTTCACACTTCCACTCTCAACTATCTTTCTTAGTATTTTATTATAGCATCGGTAGGCTTTTCTATTTGTAGAATATCCCAAAAAGATACCTTCATCACTTCTAGCATCAAACTTTCCAATATCCTCATCTCTCTTGATATAATATTTGCTACCCAAAACTTTGAAGTATTTCACAATAGGAACATGACCAAACCAAAGCTCATAGGGGGTATTACGGGTATCACCTTTGATATGGAGTCTATTGAATGTATAAACTGCAGTGCTAATAGCTTCTCTCAAGCAGACCTTCATAATATTTCCTTCAATCAACATGGTTCTTGCAGCATCTAAAATACTACGGTTCTTCCTTTCAACAATCCAATTAAGTTGCAGGGTCCTAGGAGCAGATAGTTGTCTTCGAATTCCATGCATCTCATAGAAAGAATTAAACTCACTAGAATAGAATTATCCACCTCTATCAAATCTCAGACACTTTAGCATCAATCCGGATTCAGTTTCAACTTTAGCTTTGAATATTTTGAATTTCTCAAATGCTTATGATTTTTTCTTCAAAAAGACAACCCACATCATTTTGAAATAATCATTAATTAGTAGCATAAAATATCTATCACCCTACACACTTCTAACATTTCTAGGTCAACATAAGCAATATGCACAAGATCTAACAATCCATCAGATGTATATCGTTTAATCTTGAAAGAAATCCTTGTTTGCTTACCCAACTAACATTCCTTACATACCAGATTAATAGGTTTCAGAATCTTAGGAAAATACCTAACAACTTGTGTAGAACTGATCTTGATCAATGAATCAAAGTTTACATAACACATTCTTTTATACCACAACCAACTCTCATCTATGTTAGCAATCAAACAACTTTTCTCACCAGCATTCAAATGAAAAATGTTACCTTCAGTCTTAGTCCCAGATGCAATCTATATACCAAAGGCATTCAAGATCTTTCATTTACCATATTTGAATTGTAGATCATAACCCTTATCAACCATCTGTCCAACATTCAAAAGATTATGCTTCAAACCTTCAACATAAAAAAACATCATCAGTGTTATGCTTACCATCAAAAGAAATAGAACCTCTCCCACACATTACATAGGCTTTGTCATCTCCAAATCTAACTATTCCACCATCATACCTTTCCATGCTTACAAATATTCTTTTGTCACCAGTCATATGATGTGAATAATAGCTGTCAATCACCCATTCACCTTTTACTTCTACCTTTGCAACCAAATCTTTCTCCTCAACAAAACAGCTAGTGGAATCAATAGGCACATGCCTATCTTATTTAATGGCAATAAACACAACTTCATCTCTTTCTAATTCATCATCTGCAACACCTTCATCTACAACATAATAACAGTTCTTCTGGTTTCTAAACTTCAGGTTAAACTTATAAGTCTTATCATACCTTTCATGTATCTCATATCTATCATTCCTATCAAACCTATCATGTATGTCATACTTAGCCATTCTCTCCGGACATCTAGAAGTAAAATGTCCTATCTTATTACAAGAGAAACATTTTAAGGGAAAATTTCCATCATACTTATTGACACCTTTAAGAAATCTCCAGGCAATCAGTGCTTCAAGCTCATCAAGTTCTCTTTCTTGCTCTGCTATCTCTCTTCTTTCTCTTTCATATCTGGATATCCTGCATTCATTAGGATCATATTTATGCTTACTAAACACTGATGCTGATCCTTTGAATGTTGTATTAGAATTTCCATGTGATTCTCCAAATTCACTTAGCTCAAATGCAACAAGTTTTCCAACAAACACATCTGTTGTCATTATAGTTACACTCTGGATCTCATCAATAGAAACAACCTTATGTTTATAAGTAGGAGGAAAAGATCTCACCACCTTAGCAACAATCTTATCTTCTTCAATCTTTCCACCGACAAACCCGATACCAAGGATAAGCTCATTCACCTTAGCCATGTATAAATGTATGTTCTCATCATCTCCCATCTTCAATATCTCATGCTTTCCTTTTAAACTCTGCAACTTAGCAACTTTCACTTGACTATCACCTTCATACAGGATTTCAAGCTTCACCCAGATCTCATGAGAAGTCTGAAGTTCCATAACATTAGTCATTTCAGAATCAGACAAGGCACTAAGCAATGCTTCCTTCGCTCTGATGTTATATTCAGCTTTCTTAACCTCATCAGGAGTGGATGGTCCATTCTACGGAACAACATAGGCATTCTTAGTAATCTTCCAATAATCTTCTCTAAGACATTTCAAATCCACCTCCATCCGTCTCTTCCACACAGTATAGTTTCTTCAATCAAACCTTAGATGGACTTCTTGAAAAGAATAACTTGAGCTGCCATCCCAGATCTCCTCAAGTGATTAAGATTCTACTAGAGGATCTAGCTCTGATACCAATTGTTAGTAGCAATTAAGAAGGAAGACTTAGAGGGGGGGCTGAATCAGTCTTCACCAAATCACAACAAAGTAAACTTCAGAACACAAACTGATAAACTGCAATAATAACAAATAAGCAAATTAACAACACAACACACAACAACAACATTTTGACATGGAAAACCCACGATGGCAACCTACCCACAGTAAGATAATACTCTATAGTAGTATGTGAAAATATTACAATGGGGAATGCACATGCATTCAAGCACACTACCTAGAGCTCACTACTCAAATATATTTGTGTTAGGATAATCAGTGAACAACTAATAGGGGGGAGGTGAATCAATTGTTAATAGATTATAAATTTTAATCCACAATAAAACCTTAAACAAATCAAGTACCGGTAAAGCACATACAGATGCTAGTAGGAATAGATACCGATAAACAATACAATTTAACAATTAACCAGATAATCAATGCAAAGAAACCATACCACATAACACCATGATTTGTACGTGAAAAACTCGGAAAGGGAAAAACCATAGTGGGAAGCCTACCTATAGTCAGATGATACTTCTGCAAAAAGTATGTGATACAATGAGGGGCCTGCACTTGTAGGAAGGCATGCTTCCTAGAGTGTACTGCTCATTACAAAAGAGTCTCACTGACTATAGAGAGGATATAACCATCTCAAGGTAAATGGACAACAATCCAATAGAGTGAACTACCAGAAATAGCATCTACCATGCCTGATTACAGTCTCGATTAAGCTTAGTGCCGGAGGACTAAATCCTCTTTTGAATCCAATCTGATCACCAATAATTGAACAACTCCTCTGCCTAAATGATATTACAATATTCGCACATTACATTCCTTTACCATGACCTTTTCATAACCCTGATACTCTACAAAGAGTTTCTACCTCTTATTTAAACAAACCCTAAGGCCTAAACCAATTAGGTCAGCTACCTAAAAGATATTATAATAAGATCATTACATAATTCCTTATTACAATGATATGCCATGTCAGCTTAAGACCAAAACAACAATAAAAAATCCATAAATCATCTCGAAATATCCTGGTAACATGTAGAGTACACATTAGCATGATACCGGTCCATAACCTAGATAGGTACTAGACCTGTTCTGGGTCCACCACACCAAAGTAACATCTTCAAGTAGTTGAAGTATGATCGAAGAACATCTTCAGCATCCTGAAATCCATGAAGAAGTTGCACCAACACCAATTATTCCTCAATGAAAGCTCTATTGGTAAAGCCTTAAACTAGTGCCGGTAAGGGTTTACCAGAGTGTATGATAGCATCTGATTATCAAGTCAATACCAATTGACCAAAACATGCTCATGGACCATATAACATATGAAATCAAACATACTTCATGGATCCAAACATGTCGGAAGTGTCCAACAGATAGTCTCTTCTATCAATAACACTAGATCTTCTACCGGTAACCAAAACCTGTCTTTCGATAATCAACCATAACAGCTAGTGTTGACATCAATGACAAAACATCAATGTAATACATAATCAATTCATTCATAATGCCAACAATTTTATCGGAAGGCTACAACTCTCTAGGGAAGTCTCACTGACTTACAATATGATTCGGACTGCAATCCGGAAGGAATGAACTAAGGAATGAACTACAATGATAGCATCTACAAATGCCTAATGATAGTTCCAGTTAAGCACAGTTGTCTTCTCTACAATACCAAACACACCTCAACACTTCACTGAATGATATATCCTTGTTCGCATATTCACACCTCTTTGATAATGCAGACACAATGCCGACACCTAAATTACATAAACATCTCACCTATATATACAAATCATCAACCTTGATAACAAGGTTGGCTAAACCCTCAACTCTCAACTCACAATTACAAAAATTACATTGCACGATATAAAGATCAACTACCAGACCAATATTATGATTTACATTACACAACATGAACCTAATTGAAATTCCCAAATGATTACATCCACTGGAAATCTCGCCAAGATCAACCGCAACATGCTACACCACTAGTAATACCACATAACACGAAAATCATCACCGATTCATAGAAATCACTAAACACTCAAACAACGATCAATGCAGATCACCAAAAAAAATAGGACACAACTTGGAAACACAAGCAAGCACATTAGAATCATCCAGAATAGTTGCACCAACACCTCTTTTCAAATCTTCATCGGTCAACATCTCAAAGCTCAAGAACACAACCAATCAACAACTATCATGAGGAAAGATAACTTTCAAAGTGCCAAATCATGAGCCATCTAAAATGAAGATACATAAGATCATCAAAAACAATAATCCAAAGTCTTAGCACAAGATATAATCATACCAGAATATACCGGAGGAAATACTGAATTATGCAAAATAGTGATCAGCAAAACCAAACTACAAAACCAGATCAAAAACTCTTCCCAAACTCACCAGAATAACTCACAGGAATATGTTGACATCAATGACAACAACATATCCTAGCAACAACAATGAACAACCAAATCTAACAATCTCCCCAATAATCCAACAATCTTGCAGTTGAAGTTGAGCTTGATAGGCCAACCATTCCTTGATCTCATTTACTTGCTCCATTGACTACTTTTGTAGCTTAGCATCATATTTTTGAGCTCTACAACTTGTTCATTTGCATCATTTCGAGGCTGATTAGGCTGCTAAGAAGGTTGAGTAGTGGTGGGTGGGTGGTAAGCATTAAGAAAATACCCACCTACTGCTGGAGCAAAGTGGTTGAGCTGATTAAAACTACGAGCAGTCCTAGTTTGGTCTTGTTAGTAACCAGGGGAAGAATGACTTGTATTTGTTGGAATAAATAATTCATATATTAATAATTCACTTGATTATATTAATTCACTAAATAATCGATGCCTTAGTTAGTAATTAATTATTGGCATTTATTAGTTAGTTAATTAATTAATTATGAATAATTAACTAATATTTATCTCCATGCATAATGCAAAATAGGAAAGGGAAACTATGTTCAATTTTCTCTTATTTTGTGATAGGTATTCTTGCAGAAGATAACTGCGCTTGTGGGATTCAATTTCATGAATTATAACATGGTACCAGAGCTCCAGATTTGAAGATTCCCATTCACTTTTTTGGAGATTATTTGCATTTACACAGAAAATTATCCATCTTGGGTTATTTTGGTGCCCACCATTAGTTCCAAAAGGCCCAAGAAAGTCAAGATCGCCTTTTGTTTCACTGAAATCCGATATACAATGTCCATTTTGCAAGGGTTCAAAGTTCAAGGGTTTTCTCTATTCTAGAGGGTACCTAAAAATTTGGAGCTTTTTATGGCCCCAAAGGACCTCATGGTTGGATTGAGAAGGCCAATTCCATGAATTTTGATATATATTTTGCCTATTTTTGGCATCAGGGGCATCTGGTGGATGATTTTTTCATTGGCATGCTTTTCGAGGCATGAAAATCCGTATGACCATACCTGTAACTGCGTCAGAAATATTTTCGTCAAAAAAATAATTAAAAATTTAAGGGATTTGGATTTTCATCTGCTAACATCAGCATGACATCATGTTGATGTCAGCAGTACAATCGACATGCATGGCCCTTCTTTGACCCTCTTTGTTCCATAAAGAGGTGTTTTTTTTGTTTTGCACATAACTTGGTCATACAGAGTCAAAATTGGGCAAACCATATACTGTTGGAAAGCTCTTTCTGATCCCAATCCAAAGATAGAGGTATATTTTTCTGATTTTTTTTATTTTGCAAGCTTTTTTGCTAGTTGAAGTCAGAAGTTGCAGTTTGCACTCCCAGGGGCATATCTTGTGCATCCGAACTCTGTTTTTCGCAAACGACATATTGTCGGAAAGGTGATTCATTACTTTATCTAGATCTCATGTCCATTTTTGCAGATAGATTTCCAACCCACTACCTCTTCTTGCCAAATTAATCAATGACTTCCTGGCCCTATTCCATCCTCCTATGATCAAAGCTCCATCTTTTTGGCACACATCTCTTTTTTTTTTTGTATCAAGGAGAATATCATTCAGATTCAGTGTACCTGTCTTACTCTCCCTTTTCAAAATTATGAGGGGATTTCTACTATTGTTTCTAATGCTTCCTTGATTTTACATTTGAGTGTTCTTTGTATTCAGTACTTGTTCCTATGCATAGGAGATTCAGGGCCATTTACCCATACATTGTCTATGAGATGGATCACTTATGTATTTATTCCTATGTACTATGAGATGCATCGTGACCATTTAACCATGCATTATCAGTGAGATGGAATACTTACCATATCAAAACTCTAGCATTCCTATATCTGGAGGTTCTTTTTTCAACATCATAGCAATCACTCTATGATAGTGTTTGCAGCTTCTTCATGCTTCAATGTTTCTTCATGCTTGTCTTTTTGTTTCTCTTTTGGAGAGGAGTTTTGTTCCCATTCTAGGTTTTCTCCTTTGCTTTGTTTATGAGAAACTTCATGTTTTTTCATGGGTACCTCATCAGGCTTTAGGCTGGGACCCATCATGCATTCATCTTTGCATACTTTTTTCCTATATCTTTGCCTCTCTCCCAATTGTGCATTTAGGGTGGGTGTTGGAATAAATAATTCATATATTATAATTATTCACTTAATTATATTAATTCACTAAATAATCGATGCCTTAGTTAGTAATTAATTATTGGCATCTATTAGTTAGTTAATTAATTAATTAATTATGAATAATTAACTAATATTTATCTCCATGCATAATGCAAACTAGGAAAAGAAAACTATGTTTAGATTTTCGAGAGTTTCATGCATTAATTAGTTTATTATTCTTTTTGCACATACAAGAATGATTCATGCATCGTGTTTCAACTCTTAGTCTATCTTGTAGACTCCACCATTTAGGGTTTCTATTTTTAGAGTTAGATTTATTTATAAGGATGTCATATCCTTCTTTGTAATCAAACAATTTCAAAGCAATACATTCAATTATTGTTAATTGTCTTCAATTTTCTTTGTTGTCCAATTTTCTCTTATTGTGTGATATGTATTCCTGCAGAAGATAACTGGGCTTGTGGGATTCACATTTCATGAATTATAACAATATTCTCATAAAATGGGGGTGAATAGAAGTTACACCCATGATATGAACTCATTTTAAAGCATTTGAAAGAAATGGATTTTGTTAAACAAATTGCTTAAAAGGGTAAACATATCTAACCAATCAGAGTCAGATAACATACCTTAGATTCACCAAATAATTGCAGAGTTGTCATGTTCTTGAAATATATTGCCTCCAAAAGGCTTGATAAACTAAATAACACACTAAATCTTTAGTTGGTTTGGGCTTAGGACTACTTGACCAGTAAATTTCTTCTTCGAGTCGCCAGGTATAAAAAATGTTGCCTCCAAAGGAAGAACTTTGCTAACAGATGTGCACCAACTATCAACAATTTAATAAGAAAATTTGAACTAAAGAGAGTTCAACTTGTCCTATCGGGCATGCCAGAAACTATTGTGACAAAATTTTGCAACCTTTTTGAACACTAGTGCTCAACAACCTTGTCAAACATGGGAACAACCTCCAAGTGTGGGACCTTGCACATGTGAGGTTGAGTCTCCGGAGAAGGATGACTTCCTTATCAATCAAGGTGTGGTGTTGGACCAACCCAACCCTTATAAAACCTATTCTAATGAGAATCTAAGGGGAAAATGGGAGAAGGAATGTTGAAAGGGAAAAGAGGTGATGCACCTAGATTGAAATATGTTTATTCCCCTACCTGTGAATGCACAAGAGATCAATAAACCACCCAAAGATATACACAAATCTCAATCTTAACAAGTATCTTCAAGAGAAAATAGGAAGGTTATAATCTAGGTGAATGTTGAGAGTGATTGATAAATATCCACAGACAACATACGCGGCAAAATTATTAACATAGACTAAAAAATGAAGACAAAAGAAAGAAAGATTGCCAAATAAGAGGTGAAAAAAAACATATAGTGTATTTGACAACTGAGAGAAGGTAAGACAGATGATTTATTAACATGAAGGAAAGATGATTTATAGTTGTAGAAACACAAAAATTTTGTAAGAGAAAAGGGAGAAGAACCCTTAGATGGAGTTACAAAATTTGCCTTTATAGATCAAGCATAACTTAGATGAAAACAGTAGCCTCAGAAACTCTAACAAGCTAGGTTTAGGTTACAAAAGGAGGGGAATCAAATTAGAAAAGACTTTTTTGATGGTTGCATGTGTGAAAATATCTCCCAGAAATGGGAAAGACTAACAATCCTTGGAAAAAGGGAGAATCCCAACATTGAATAGTGTCTAAATGTCTTCTAACTTGAGTTCTAGATTGTACTTTGTGAGTTTAGTATATGATTTGTATCACTTGTCAATTGATAACTTCCAACAATAGTTCATAGTTAAACATTATTTTAAAAATAGAGAATCTTTTTTCATAATATTCTTATGCATTAATAATGAACTCTTCAAAGTAGAATCTACTCTAGTAGATATTAAATAATGTTTGATCTGAAGCTTAAAATAGGTACTGCTTTAGTTCAATGGTAGAGCCTATTGGTTATTCCAAACTGTTATCTGAAGGATTTCTATAAATTTGTCAGGCTTAGTCAACAAAACTGCAAGTCAATGGCCAATGAACGAGGTCTCAGCTAAAGGCTAATGACCTCCTTCCCTTTAAACTCTGCAATATCTAGGTGGGTGTACCTACAATACCTATGACATGCAACATATTATACATAGTATTGCTGAATAAAAAATGCATCTCAATGAAAATATACCAAGGAAAGTTGATTTATCCTTAATTAAGACTATTACTCTTGGTTTGACAACATTAAAGTGTAGATTGAGATGAAGTCCTACACTAAGCTACTCCTACAACAAAATGTAAAGATAATTATGGCACTAATAACCTTGGAAACAACCAAGAAAGTAAAACTAGTGCCTATTCATTTGGTAACATAGTCAATTTGTAGGACAACTATGACATATGATGATGTATATTTTGATAATAACCCCTAATTCAAAATTTATGCCTTACTATGTTGTTGAAACAAACATTCTCTCTCTTCTTGAAAATCACAACCAAGTGTAATTGCCTCACTGTAAGTGAGATGCAGTATTTAACCCTTTTATTAAAACTGACCCACTACCCAAAATACATGTTCTCCATTATATAAGACAAATCAATTTATCATTAATAAAATGATTCATATAATGTGTTGGTTCCCAAAACCATAGATTGGAAAACCAAAAGACTTGCCAAATCTTCAAGTAGTCCAATCGACCTTGGCAAATGAACAAGGATAGTCAAAGACCAAATCCCTTTGCACTTTAGGCTCCACTGAACCTAGGTGGGTATGCCTCTTCCTCCCAAGCACAAAAGAGGTTATTTATAGTGGATTTAAACCTTTTAGCAAGTTTACACAAGTGGAAAATTATTGTTCTGCAACTATGCTTTATTATGTGCTTTAAACGAATGCTTTGAAAAGAAATGATTGTGAATGTATATTAAAAATGAAATTGCTTTCGAGACTTAAATGAAATCTGCATAGATCAATTCATATAGGATTTGCGAAGAACATTTCTCTATCAAGGACCTTGAATGCATGTAGATCAAAGCCTTAAAAGATTAATAACAGACCAGTGCCTCTATCTAAGGATATATATGACACTTTGCAGACAAAATATCTTATCAATTCAAGAGACAATTTCTCATCAACTATGAAGGTTCAGTATGCGTTACACAAACAATAAGAACTCAATCTTTCACTTAATGCAACAACATGTGATTCAAATCATAGAAAATCTATAAATAGATTTATCAAGAGGACAAAGATAATCATCAACACAAAAGTGTACACAATATTTGGAAAAAGAAACAGTGAACCTTGTATATTAATCTTCAGGAAATAATTACATACATAAGTTGCACTTGCAGATACTTCTTCTTCCTATAGACTTCTCTAATACAAAATGATATTAAATCCTTACAGTAGTATCTTCTTCTTATGACTCCCCTCCCCCTTCTCATATAAGAATGACTCCCTATAAGTATGTAAATCAAAAGGAATATATGAAAGGACACACCCTTTCATACACAGAAGGGAGTTACAGAAAATTTTCCTCCAAAGGACACACCTTTTGGTTTAATAAATAATTACAAATGAGAACCCTAAAAATACTAAATGATGCTTTAATAACATGTCTTCTATTCTCTGCCTCGATAAAATTCCTCAGCAAATATTCATCATCTTCTCATTATTTTCTGCACACAAGATAAGCCAATCAGATTCCTTGATTTGAAATTAAAACATATTTCACTTTATATTTTAGTTTGAAACATACTTGTTTAAAATAATTCATTAAAACCAAAGTATTTCCCTTTAACAATATTTTGCAAACATAGCATCCGTTCATATAAAATAATACCCTACCCTAAAATAGATATTCAAGGCACTTAATTTAGGATAAATACACATAAAATTCATCTTTAATGCACTTTCAAATAATAACGTAAAGCAGAGAATATACTTCCCTTTTATTATTCTTTCGGCCAAACTTCCTCCCTCGGCAAGTTGTTCTCATGTCCTATCAATTCTATAGTTTCATCGATAAGTTTTATTTTTGATGGGACTGCTTCTGATTTCTTTGATGAACTTCATGTCAATGAAACTGCTGCTTTCGGTGAGTCCTTTTAGAGATTCATCACAGCCTAGGTTTGTTCAATAAGTTATTTTTGATGACATGCCACCTGACTGCCACTTCAGCGGCTAACTCCGCATCGCTGGACCTACCACTTGTCAACCTCTGATTGGCTCCAGAGTCCCTGCCCTGCCACCTTAGCACGACCTCACTTACCACTGGAATTTGGTCTTTGAATTGCTTCCTTAGCAGGCCCCACCACTCGGTCACCATGTCGTGGCGAATAAACATTGCACATCTTTTGATTGCGGTATAGCAACCACCATCGGATCGACTTGGCCGATCATCCGATCTTCCTTATCTATTTGACCTTTAACCTTGCCTAAGTGGCTTTGTCTTCTCTTTATCCATCCGTGTTACATGTCACCCTTTGGTTCGCCCGCGGATCCACCTACCCACCACTTGGACTTGTACTAGATGCCATCAGCCTTGCAACTTCATCTGCCACTGGACCTAGGTTCTTCTTCTGTGCTCCACCACGTGGCACATCCTGATTTGCTTGTAGATCCACTGAGATGACACCTCATCTACCACCTTGCGAGTCGCTATGTCGTGGGGGATATAGGTCGTGCAACTTCCTATCATGGTATAGCGACCACCGTTGGATCAATCTCAAACTTGCATGCTCATTGTCATCCCCTTTTCTGCACATGCTTCATTGCCAAGTCATGGGGATAAACCAACAAGCTGTTTCTCATTGCGATATAGCGACTACCATTGGATCATTTGCCTAATCGTTAGATCTATCCGACTTGCTTGATCTTTAGACTCCATCCTCGCTAGTCTATCATAAAACTTTGGTTGCCTTGAGATGCACATTCACATGCATGGAGTCCATTGGGTTCAGCTTTCTTCACGCCAAAAGCCATTTGTCTTTCGATAGTTATCATATGGGTCGTTATGGGTTTAAATGTTAAAAGAGCCTATCCCACAAATAATGTGGGATAAAGGCTTTCCCTCTTCTGACGCACCTCCATGTTCTTCAATTATGCTCTTCGAGTTGACCTCCTTACATTTCACCATCTGCCATAACAATCTTATCAGGATTTGGCATAGCATAAACTCCTTCTCCCGACGTCCTGATGAGTCTTCAATCTATGTTACTTTGTCAGTATAACTCATACCGATATCTCTACAGGTGCTTTTATCTTCATCGGGGGTCAGAATAGCCTTTTTCTATTCCTCCTGAAGTCTCGATGTTACTCCGATGCACTTTTATGCTTTATACCTCCAAGTCTTCTTTATCGGTATAGGAAACATCGATGGTTCCACATTCTGATTCTCCATGTCATTGGGGATCAACCTAATTGTTTCTGCACTATCTCGATACGGTCTTTTTCTCCGATGGACCCACCTTTAGTTCCCTTCAGTCATCGGGTATTAGGATAGAGTTTTTTTTGTTATTTTCGATCTCTTGATGCTATAAGTCCATGATCAACACTACCTTTTCATTGTTACAAGTTACACTGATAGTCTCATCGGCTATCGGTATAACAATTTTTACACTTTCCTGATAAGCCAATGCATGCCGATAGAAAACACCCTCCTTCTGCCTCATCGGAACAAGCTATCTCGATGGTATGACTTTCCTAAGAGTGTGCATCGTGTTGAATATCATTTAAGTGCTCCAATGCATCCGCCTTCTGATTTATCGGTAAATGTCATGCCGATAATCCTTTGTTTGCTTGCTAATGTTGTTTCATCGGGAGTACTTATGTTGATAATTGAAATTTTGCAATTTTAAAAAATGAGCCATCAACCATGAATAATAGTGATCCCAGCTATCCCACAGGGTCTTGACACTCCTAAAGCAGCTGATCCTTAGAGAACTTTGCCTTTGCTAATAAGGTTCCTGCACATGCAAACCAGCAGTAAATGCTCCATAATAGCACATAATTTTATTTTTAAATGTGAGATAATAGTGGCTCTTTCTGGGGATGTATGTTCTCTTTAAGGACATGGAAAGATCCTAGTTATCTCTAGAAAGTAGACCAAAATGAAAATTGAAAACATATAACTGAAAACAAGAGAAAAACTATATTTCTAAAATACAAGAAATACTCCTTGATCATCAAGAGAAGAAATGCTTAAGGTATTGAGCATGGACTGGAAATTCCTGCATTTCACCATTAGTATTCTTCAAGAATTATGCATTTTCTCCTCCTTTCTGTAGATTCCTATCTAAGTTTAATTTGGTGGCCCTAGGCCCCCAAAAATGAACATCATTTCTTTCCTCTATCAAAAACCTGATTCCCATCCTGCAACAATATGCACCTTCTAATTGTATGATCATCCTCTTTACTAACCATATGAATTGGTGAACTCATTTTTTCCACTTTGCTACATTTTTCATAGTTGCATGCCATCATCATCATTAAATCACTATTCTCATATCCTTTATCACATTTGGTTTCTAGATATGTAATCCTAAAAACATTTACCCAATGTTCACTTGAAAACCCTACTGTTTCACCACGTCTCATTTCCTTGAAAAAATATTTCTAGTCACTTATACTATCATATGTGGATTGCACCCTAACGTAACTTTCATAAAAACTCTCAATGTCAGAAATCTGAATACTCCTTTTATTGTATAACACATTTTCTGAGTATATAACATTCTTTGGAGGGAAAATAAAATTTATTCTACTTGTTCTTTCTTGAAAAATATCTGGGCCTCCAAATGCAATATCCACATTAGACTTAACACAACCCCTGCTGCAATAATTCAAACTATTTATCTCTTTGAGATTATGTCCCATATTGTTCATTTCACAGGAGGGACTAAAAAATGATTCACAAAAAATCATTTCCTCACATTCATGTGGAGTTTCATGATACTGAGGATTTAAAAAAAAAAAAAAAGATTTTCAAGGACACATTTCCTACTACACTCCTCACTGTGTATGTATTCCCCTGATGTATTATTTTCTTTGGAATCATCATTTTCTTCATCAAATAGACCCTGAATGTGCCCTAATCCATTAGTTTGTTTATTTTGAATAAAAATTGGATCATTCTTCTGAACATATCTTTCATATTCTTTATCTAACAAATACAAAATTTCTTTTGGATCGAGGAATGTTTCCTCTTTATTATTAGCTACACATATGGATTCTTCCCTACTTAAATCCATAATTTCTTCTTTATCATCAAATTCTTCCTCTAACATGTTTTCATATAAAATCTCAAGTAGAAGCCTTACCTGAGGATCATGATAAATCCCCAACTCATGCATTTTTCTTGAAAATGGGGGCTTGATGTTTGAAGGTATTTTTGTGTATATATTGAACATCCTCATAAATAATTGTGTTGTAGATTCATCTTCCTATTTTTATATGTCAATAAATTCACCCAAAGGAGACATATAGACTTCTCCTTCTATTATGTATTGTTGGTCCTTCTCTGGCTCATAGCTCATACTTCTCTCTTCACCTGCATCATAAAACACATCAAGGAAGCATTGCTCCAACTCCCTCAATGATGAGATGCTATGTGTAGGGAGTGATTCATAAGATTCTCTTGCATTGTCCCTCAAAGTCCTGGCAAATAATTTCATCACATAATCTTCTGCATAAACCTCATAATCCTTTACAAATGTATAAAATACATCCAAATGATCAATTGTTGATTCATCATATTCCCCATGGAATTTTGGTACAAGTTGTGAAAGCTTAAGGAACAACTTGTTTGGAATACATTGAAAGCCAATGAGATCCAATGGTCTGATGCCATCTGGAATAAAAGGCTTTCTTTGAAACATTTACAAAAAGGAAATTTGTCATCTCTCTCTGGGTCTCTTCCCCTAGTAGAGCCACCAATTGAAATAAAACTTCTTATTAGGTAGAGTCACCACCTCCTAAGAGGAATAATACTTTTATTTACTTTCCGGGCTTCTTCCTCTAGTAGAATCTAAAACAAGCTCACCATAAATTCTGAATACTTTTTGTAACAACTCCCCAGCAGAGTCGCCAATCTGTTGTATGACTCAGATGGGGAAAACAAAACTTATAAAATCTTCAATGAAAAAACACCAAATCTTCTAGGTGAATATCAAACTATGTATGACAACTCCCCACTAGAGTCGCCAATATGTTGCTTCCCAAAACCATAGATTGGAAAACCAAAAGACTTGCCAAATCCTCAAGTAGTCCAATCGACCTTGGGCAACAAACAGGGATGGTCAAAGACCAAATCCCTCTGCACTTTAGGCTCCACTGAACCTAGGTGGGTATGCCTCTTCCTCCTAAGCACAAAAGAGGTTATTTATAGTGGATTTAAACCTTTTAGCAAGTTTACACAACTCACAAATTATTATTGTGCAACTATTCTTTATTATGTGCTTTAAACAAATGCTTTGAAAAGAAATGATTGTGAATGTATATTAAAAATGAATTTGCTTTCAAAAATTAAATGAAATTGGCATAGATCAGTTCATATAGTATTTGGGAAGAACGTTTCTCTATTAAGGACCTTGAATGCATGCAGATCAAAACCTTAAAAGATCAATAATAGACCAGTGCTTCTATCTAGGGATATATATGACACTTTGTGGACAAAATATCTTATTAACTCAAGAGATAATTTCTCATTAACTATGAAGGTTCAGTATGTGTTACACAAACTATAAGAACTGAATCTTTCACTTAATGCAATGGCATGTGATTCACATCATAGCAAATCTAAAAATAGATTTATCAGGAGGACAAAGATAATCATCAACACAAAAGTGTACACAATATTTGGAAAAAGAAATAACGAACCTTGTATATTAATCTTCAGGAAATAATTGCATACATAAGCTACACATGCAGATACTCGATTACAAATTGCTTGCATGAAATGATACTTCTTCTTCCTATAGTCTTCTCTAATACAAAATGATATTCAATCCTTACAACAGTATCTTGTTCTTATGACTTCCCTCCCCTTTCTCATATAAGAATGACTCCCTATAAGTGTGCAAATCAAAAGGCATATATAAAAGGACACACCCTTTCATACACAAAAGGGAGTTACAGATAGTTTCCCTCCAATGGAAACACCCTTTGGTTTAATAAATAATTACAAATGAGAACCCTAAAAGTACTAAATGATTCTTTAATAATGTGTCTTCTATTCTCCACCTCGACAAAATTCCTTAGCAAATATTCATTATCTTCTCATTATTTTCTGCACACAAGATAAGCCAATCAGATTCCTTGATTTGAAAATAAAACATATTCCACTTTAGATTTTAGTTTGAAAAATACTTGTTTAAAATAATTCATTAAAACCAAAGTATTTCCCTTTAACAATATTTTGCAAACATAGCATCCGTTCATATAAACAATACCTTACCCTAAAATATATATTCAAGGCACTTTATTCAAGATAAATACACATAAAATTCATCTTTAATGCACTTTCAAATAATAACGTAAAGCAAAGAATATACTTCCCTTTTATTATTCTTTTGGCCAAACTTCCTCCCTCAGCGAGCTATTCTCATGTCCTATCTATTATGTAGTTTCATCGATACCTTTTATTTTTTATGGAACGGCTTCTGATTTCTTCGATGAACTCCATATCGATGAAACTGTTGCTTTTGGTGAGTCCTTTTAGGGATTCATCGCAACCTAGGTTTGTTCGATAAGTCATTTTTTATGACATTCCACCTGACTACCACTTCAGCTGCTAACTCAGTACCACTGGACCTACCACTTGTTAGCCTCTAATTGGCTCCAGAGTCCTTTCCCTGCCACCTTAGGATGACCTCACTTACCACTGGAATTTGGTCTTTGAACTGCTTCCTTAGCAAGCCCCACCACTCGGTCACCATGTCGTGGCGAAAAAACATCTCACATCTTCTGATCGCGGTATAGTGACCACTATCAGATCGACTTGGCCAACCGTCCAATCTTCCTTATCTTCTTGACCTTTAATGTTTCCTGAGTAGCTCTCTCTTCTCTTTATCCATCTGTGTCACATGTCACCCTTTGGTTCACCTGCGGATCCACCTATCCATTACTTGGACCTGCCACTAGATGCCATCAACCTTGCCACTTCATCCACCACTGGACCTATGTTCTTCTGTGCTATGCCATGTGGAACATCTTGATTTGCTTGCAGATCCACCAGGATGACACCTCATCTACCACATTGCCATTCACTATGTCATGGGGGATATAGGTTGTCCAATTTCCTATTGCGGTATAGCGATCACCATTGGATCAATCTCAAACTTGCATGCTCGTTAACCTCCCCTTTTCTACATGTGCTTTGTCACCAAGTCACGAGGATAAACAAACAAGTTGTTTCTCATTGTAGTATAGCGGCCACCATTGGATCATCCACTCGATCATTAGATTTGTCTAACTTGATCGATCATTAGCCTCCATCCTCGCCAGTCTATCATAAAACTTTGGTTGCCTCAAGATGTAGGTCTGCATGTGTGGAGTCCACTGGGTTCAACTTTCTTCATGCCAAAAGCCATTTGTCTTTCGACAGTTATCATATGGGTCATTGTGGTTTTGAATGTTAAAATAGCCTATCCCACAAACAATGTGGGATAAAGGCTTTCCCTCTTCTGACGCAACTCCATGTTCTTCAGTTATGCTCCTCGAGCTGACCTCCTTGCAATTCACCATCCGCCATAACAATCTTATCAGGATTCAACATAGCATAAAAATCCTCCTCTTGAAATCTCGATGAGTCTTCAATCTATGTTACTTTGTTGGTATAACTCGATATCCTCACAGGTGCTTTTATCTTCATCGGTTGTCGAAATTGCCTTTTTTCTATTTCTCCCGAAGTCTCGATGTTACTCCGATGCACTTTTATGCTTTAAACCTCCAAGTTTGCTTTATCAATATAGGAAACACCGATGGTTCCGCCTTCCAATTCTCCATGTCATCGGGGATCAGCCTAATTGTTTCTGCACTATCCCGATATGGTCTTTTTCTCCGATATGCCCACCTTCAGTTCCCTTCAGTCATCAGGTATCGGGATAGAGTTTTTTCACTAGTTTTGATCTCCTGATGATATAAGTCCATGATCTGTGCTGCCTTTTCATTGTTACAAGTTACACTGATAGCCTCATCGGCTATCAGTATAACAATTTTTACATTTTCTTGATAAGCTGATGCATGTTGATATAAAACACCCTCCTTCTGCCTCATTGGAACAAGCTATCCCAATGGTATGACTTTCTTAAGACTGTGCACCATGTTGAATATCATTTAAGTGCTCCAATGAATCCACCTTCTAATTTATTGGTAAATGTCATGCCGATAATCCTTCTTTTGCTTGCCAATGTTGTTTCATCGGGACTACTTATGCTGATAATTAAAATTTTACAGTTTTGAAAAATGAGCCATCCACAATGAATAATAGTGATAGCAACTATCCCACAGGGTCTTGACACTCCTGAAATAGTTGATCCTTAGAGAACTTTGCCCGTGCTAATAAGGTTCCTGCACATGCAAACCAGCGGTAAATGCTCCATAATAGGACATAATTTTTTGCAAAAATGTGTGCTAACATAATGCATACACAAGATTGGAGACAATCTGAACTACTTCTTCTCATTAATTCAAGAATAATGTATACATTTTTATCACAATGAAACAATATTACTCTACAAAACTTTTCTCTATTACTAAGAATTTACACCCTTCACATTCTACTTACTTTTTGAGTTCCATAATCCTTTACTACTAGCCTCGATTTCCCTTTTATAGTACAAGGGAGTAAGATCAAGCTTCAGGATAGTAGTACACATGTCAAAATTTGATTTCATTACAATGAGAAAATGTATGAAGGCATCTTTAAAAGTACAAGGCAAAAATCATCTTTGACGAAGAAGAGAAGGTGACTAAGATAGCTACTTCTTGGGATAGAAGCCGCAAGCTGAGGTATATTGGGGTTGAGGTGTCTCCTTTTTCTGACATCTATCCCTATCTAGAATTTAAAATTTTGCATTGAATTTGATGTTGCTCTCATGAAATACATTTTGAATTTAATGTAAAAAGGCACTCAACTACAAAAGAAACCTGCAAAAGAATATGGCAAACAAAAACTAACAAAGAAAATTACTCTTCTTTAGGCTTCTCATCCTCAAGCATGCAATGCTCCTTATGCCAACTTTCAATTTGTGCAATGGTGGGCCAACTAAAATATTTTGGTTCTCGCAACTTGCTCAACACCTCCCTTGTTTTGTTATCCATTACATTTTTTACCTCAACAATAAATTTTTGATACAAAGAATCGACTTCCAAAATCTTGGATAATTAAATAATATGTATCCTTTTGTGGTTGATATCCCCACATGAGCTGATTTATCACTGACTGTATCACTACCTCAAAATCTTTCTTCTATTCTTTTAAGGCCTTTATTTGATTATCTTTTCCCAAAATTTTGAGAATTGTCCAATGTTTTAAATCTTTGAAAGAATTCATTTTCTCTTTTAATATTGTCTCTTGACCCTCAATATACTTAATTTCTCTAATCATTGCATTATAGTTTTTCCATGTGGCTCTAATAATTGGGGAGGCTAAAGGCAAATTTCTAACTACCAAAATAATTCTTTCAAAATTATAGCTCTAGGCTGCCACGTGACCCTCAATGGTTTAAAGAATGTGACAAGGTCTTGTATTTGCTTATGGACCTAAAAAATATTTTGGTATGAGGCATGAACCTCATCCAACTTATTTAGAATTTGCCCAAGTAAATGCAAAATTGTATCCTTCATGACACCCAAACACTTCTCCTTTCTTTTTACCTTAGCTAAATGCAACATTCTATCTTTATTCTTGATTACCCATGCTCAGGCTCTATTTTCATCACTTAGCATCTCAAGGTTAAAAATAGAGGTAGAGGGAATATCATCAATTTCTCTGAGTCCAATTTGCTTGTGTTGTTCTTGGGGAGGTGGCCACTACTTAATTATTATGGCAAAAGAGGATTATTTCTTTCCTATCTCTTTTCTTAATCTAATGTTTTTCATATATAACTGATTAAAAGAAGCATTGAGAGAAACATGTTTCTTCTTCAGTATCTTATGCCTCTTTTCCTCTTCTTTTGCCATCGCCTGTGCAAAAAGTGAAGAATGGACTGCAATTGTTGTTGCCTCAACAACTAATGTATCTCCTAGTGTTCTTATAATTGCATGCCCAACTTTCTCCTTGACCCCATACAATAGTTTAGTCTTATAAGTTCTTGGAGCCTTAGACCATTGTGCCAGTGCCTTTATACTAGGATGAAACCCAATCCCATGACTGCCAAATTCCCTGGCATAAATTGGGTCTTCTTGTTTCATTACTTGGTCTAAAACAAAAAATTGTTCAACATCCCATCTCGGGGCCAATATCATACCACTCCTTGATCATCCTCATAGCCTCATCCAGAGTGATGTTTATATTATCCTTATCAAAATATTCCATTGCATGTTCTGACTACTCCTTTAGCTTAGCTTTTAACTCTTGAATTCAAGAGTCTTAATGAATTCATCATCTGACAAAAATTGTGTGGCAGCTATTATCCTTTCATAGATTGCTTCATCTTCAGGAATTCTACTCGGGATAATAGTTATGCCAATGTCTAAAGGCTCATAAACAAAATCAATATCCTAAAAGGTATCTCAAGGAGGGAAAGGGGGAGACAATCCTGCATTATCGTCTTCATCTTCAATCTCTGCAAAATCTAGTGAAGTGATCTTGAACTTTTCAAAATCTCTCTCCTTCTGGCTTTCTTGGGGCTCCTATTGAGGAGGAGCTAGAATATGTGGCTCTTACCCTACAATTTTCTTTCCTTTCCTATCATAGGTTGTAGCTCTTGGAGGTTGATACTCCAACCTTTTTTCCACTGCTTGGCTGGATGACTCTCCCTATGCTTCAACAAAAATTACCTAAAATTTTTGCAATTTATGATACATCCTCATAGCCTCATTTGTAATGTTTGAGAAAAATCCCTTAAAGCTAGGGTCTCTTTGCTTCCTTTCTTTCTCAATCTTATTGAGGATATCCCATTTGTTCCTATTACTTAATGCATCTTGAGGGGAGAAAATTCTTATCAAATCCTCATATTCATAATGTTGATGAAATACTTCCTTCCTTTTCATTTTGTTTAATCTAAGGTCATTTACATATCCCTTAGGATCTTATTCTATAGCTTTTCCACTTTGAAGTTGGTAGTTATCCTTTAAAAATTATTACACCCTTTCAATGAATTCACAGCATAAAATCTTCACATACAGTGTATCTACCCGAATATGAGTTCCTTTCTTCTCAAGCTGCATCCATCATCTTTCCATCCACATTGGCTTCCACATGAACTAAATGAATGCAACCCTTACTACGAGGTGCTTGGGGACATCCATAGACTCTTATCACTGTGTAGTTTGCATATAAGAAATAATCATCAAAATTGTGGGTGAATGTGCCCTCAGGCAATTGTACATCTTTTAGCCTCAAAACCTTGGCCCTTAATACTCTCATAATATTGCTAGGAATACTTGGGCATTGAAGCCCACACTATCTCAAAACTTTCATAAAAAAATGATAAAAGAATGCCACATAACTCTACCACCTAGACCCCTTATCCCAAACTTGGTTTCACCTTTGCACTGGCCATCTACTGCGTTCTTTAGAATTAAACATTTATATTCAGGATAGGGACCCACTTTGTCCTATTTTGGAAAAGAATCAAATGGAACAAGAGGGAAAAATATTGGAATTCTATGTTAATGTGATCAATCTTTATCCTTATTAGACCCTCATTCAACTTATCTTGTATGTATGTGACAAAAACATATAGTTCATTTGACTAGGGATGCTAGATCCTCATTGCCATCATCATCATACCTATGAGCATTTTGATTCTCCCTACATCAATTCCCAAAACCTGACACAGAGGATAGTATGTTTTTATAAAATAATGCTCAAAATAAACCAATTTGAGCAGCTCTTACTCTAACTAAAGAAAATAGTTCCTCTCACTTTGATACAATTTTTTCTTGTACCTCAACACTATAATGTGGTGAAAAGTGATGTGGGGAGATCAAGTGGAAAGCTTTAATCCCCTCAAAAGAGGAATGGAAGTTTCACAAAGGATTCCCCTCAACTTCTCACACACATTACATTTAAAAGAGGGGGTTGAATTCACTAGATCCAATCCCAATGGAAAGAGACTCAATGCTAAATGAATTGGCAATGGATTTGGAAAGTGAAGTAACCCTCTCTTAAAATGACAAAGAAATGATTATATCTTGAGATAGAGATGCGGGATGAATCTGTGCACTTGGAATTAGCATTAAGATGTTGAGATGGATCTCCCTATAAATTTGAGAAAAAGTTGATGGGATTGGGTTGAAAGTATACTTGGTCCTCCGAAAAATTCGCATGCCAAAAAGGGTTTTTATGTCTCTGAAAATGAAGCCTAAACCTGCAATTACAACTACGCACCTGCAACCTACACATAGAAAAGAGAGGAAATATTGTTGGGATTGGTGGTTTTCCTTCAAGTGAAACCTTTTTTTGGAATTAACCACGTGATTGAAAATACTTGCAAGTAAATGAAATGAAATATTTGAAGTAAAATTCACCTCAAAAGAGGATGCAATTGAAATGTTAATAGAATTGATTGAAAGGAAATGTAGAATAGAATGTCTTGAATGTGGATAGAGATCTCTTCTTCAATGGTTGAATCCATGACTTGAATACAATACCTAGCCTTGAAAGGAGACTTGGAATTCTCAATGCTTGAATGGATGCTTGAATCCTTGAATGCGCTTTATGATCAACTTGTTGTCGCTTATCATTGCTTTTGCTCATGAACTTGATTTTCACTTATTGGACTTCACTTCTAAACTTATGCAAATGGGAGGGAAAATTCTCCTTATATACTTGCCAATTAGGGGTTTTTAGCTGATTTTCCATCTTAGGCCATAGGAAAAAAATTTCCTACTCATAATTGACAAGCCCAATGTAGGATTTGATCAAGGGAGGCCAAAAATAGTGTAGGGATATGGGCACCATACCCCTATCCTAGGGGGATAGGGGCGCCACGCCCCTAACCTTCCCTAATCTAGGAGATGCAGTGATAGAAAGGAGTGCGGGTGCAAGTTTCAGTTGTTTTGAGCATGTCTTGGGTCTCCAATTAGGCTTAGGGATACATCCACCAATGCAAAGACCCAAATATAGTCGAAAAATGCAAGGTCGCAATTTAATTATGCTACAAACACTTCTTCTTTCCTTAGTGCCAACCTCTTCCTATTATACTCATCCTCATTTTTTTTAGATCAATGCCCTCTTAGGCATTCCTATTCAAATCAAAATAAGATATTATTGCTTCCTTGCCTACATCCACCAAAAATCTTCCATCAACTATTCTCACATTCTTGGACTTGAGGTGATATTGTTTGGACAAAAACTTGATGAGTACAGGCTCCAAAAAAACATTGGGGACTGCTAACTTGGCCAAGTCTAGCATTGAGGGGTTTGATACAAGTGCATCTTTGTCTTTGTTTTCATAGAAATAATAGAAAATATCCCACCCCCTATATGTAGTGTGTGCATCTCCACACTTTGACCATTGATAAAAAAATACCTTCTTCAAGGAATCTTGCATCATAGGCCCCTTAAACAAGTCCACTAGATCTTGGTGTATACCTCTTATGTCTTCCCTTTTTTCTTCTCCATTTTAGCTAGTTGTTCTTCAATCTTCTACTTGAGGGTTTCAACACTTACATTTAGAGAAAATGGGGTTTGTGAAGGTGGCAAAGTTTGAGTTGGTGGTGGGGTTTGAACAAGAGGCGGAGTTGTGGCTTTCTTTCTAGAAAAGTGGGGCTTGTTCAACAACATGCTCATTTGAAATTTGGGGTGCAATAGGAATAATGGCAATTGGGGAGGCCTCTATAATTTGTGGGGTGGAAAACTTCTTCCTTTTAGGTTTGGAGCTTTCTCCTTGCTCAAGGGTTTTTTGAATAGTTGGTTCATTGGTGGCTTTTCATTTTGGGACCATAATTACTTGCTAGGGTTCTAAATTTTCTTCTTCTAAATGCAAAGAAACCCTACAACCAACCTACAACACTTTTTGACAGAATTATAGAGAAACGGGTTACAATGGTTACTTGTATTATGGGATCTTTTCTACAGAATTCTATCTTTGTAAATCGTCTTTGATTGCTTGGAAATATTCTTCACCCACTCTCTTAATCCCTGGGAGAACAAATGAATTGTAGAAATCAACTTTATAACTCATGAAAAACTTGAAATTCATCTGCCATTAATTCTCTTTCATGCAAGCATGGTGAGTTGGTGGCTTTGAAATTTGAACTTTGTTATCAATATGGGAATGGATGTTGATGATCTTTCTTTTCACTCCATTTGATTACCAAGGTGACATCTTTTAATCTTCATCATCACAGCCCCTTTTCTTTCCTTCATATCCCCCACTACCCCTCGCCACCTTTCTTCTCTTGAATTTTTCATCACAGGGTAGAGGGAAGCACCATTTCCTCTTTAGCATTTCTCCCCGCTAGCCCATGGGGTGAATTTACCCTTTGTTTCTATCCCATGGAATAGAGGGAGAGAACTTTACCTTTTGCTTTGGTATGCCCTGCTAGCCTGTGGGGTCCTTTTTTCCTTGTTAATGTTCTTGTGGGGACGAGGGGAAATAATTTTCTTTACCTTGGCTTTTCCTACCATATAACATCATTACTTCATCCTTTATTTCCTTACCATGGGGACACAAGAGGATTTCCCCTTCCAATTATTTGTTTTCCTTTCTCCCCTCCATCCTACAATATTATTTTAGTTATAATCCACACCACATGGGGACAAGGGGATAACTTTCTCACCATGCACCATTTTCCTTCCGCTATCCCTCAACATATTTTTTATACTTCTAAAAGCCTTGCAGAATGGATGGATAACATTAAAAGCTTGTAACTAGCACTTCCCTCTAGCCCACAACACCCTTTATCTTATATAAAAATCCATGTGGGGGTGAGGGAAACCTCTTCTAAATGGCACCAAACATGGTCCTTCTACCTTGTGTGGTTTACTTAATCATTCAGACATCTTGGGGGGATAGGGGCGAAACATTATTCTAAACAAAAGTAGCCATTCCCTCACTCCCACAACATCATTTTAATTACTAGGATAACTATGCAGGGGAATAGGGAAGAGTATAATATAGAACCACAACATCTTCCCTCTACCCCATAATATACTTTGCTTCCTAAGAAGGGGCCTACAAGCTAGATGGGAGACCATGAAAGATATAAACACTAGGAAAATTTGAACCTTAGAAAAATAAATTCATGACCCATAAATAAAAATTAACTTGTAAAGATATAAAACTCCTAACACATTGCATTGATTAACAAATAGTCTTAACTCCTTAAAGTAACAAATAAAATCCCATTAACTACTTTAGTTGTTCAACATCAAAATAAAAAGGGGAAATGGTGAATGCCTCAAGAACAACTAAAAAACCTAAGACTTAAACAAAACTTTAAAAAACCCTAACCCTACAAAGATCTAAGGGAGCAAAATACCAACAAATTTATAGAAAATTTTGATAGTCCTAACAATATATTTGGTTGAGGACACCTAATCTCCTAGGTTAGGGTGAGAATATGGAATCTCTGGGGAGAAGACCAATAAAAAATACAAGTAATATATATAAATGTACACTAACCTACTATGTATGGAGAAAGATTTAAAGAAAGAAATATTTTAAGAATTGTTCATGCACTAGCAACTCCTACATTTCATCCTCCATATCCCTTAAGAAATATGAATCTTCACCATTTTTCTCTGCAATCATTATTGGCATTGTGTTGTCATTGAGTCAACCGGTATGGGAGATTGATGAGCAGTGTTATCATTCATGCATACCATAAATGGTGTTATTGATGTCAACTAGCATAGCAGGTCACTAATAAGGAAGAGAATTCCATCTAATATAATGATCATTGGAGTCACCGATACACAAGTTAGTGTTGGCTTGTGTTGAAGACATAAGGACTGGAGACTGATATTGGATAACAACCAGTAAGTGATATGGTGGTAGTGCATTGTTGCCAACTGGCAAGTGAGCAAGCAGGGTGAGCTAATGAAGAAGTGGCAACCGGTATGCTATTGGATGTGAAACAACAGGACTCCCACTGGATAAAGATGCAGTCACCAGATGATGAGAAGGCTCACAAAGAGTGTGCCCAATCGGATCATATGTGCATGTTTAAATATATTCCTACTCAAGAAGGGAAGCCATATTGGTGCAATGTTGGATGCAGATGACAAGGATCCACTCCCATTGGTAAGTGGAGATTATCTCCCATTATGCATGTAATGCATCATAGTCCTTCGAGATAAGACAAAAGAGTAGAAGGAAGGTGATTGAAAAACTCAAACTGGATGAACTAGTGAAGCACAAAAATGCCTCAAGTGCATGAAAATAGAGATATGCATTGGATCAGCTAGAGTTGGCTTGTTGTGCCACTGGGATAGAGAAGGAAGAGTAAAGAAGGGATGGGTTTGTCACTTTGACAAACTGGCTAAGATGATGTTCGGGCTGATGAAGTTGAAGGTGAGGTAGAGTAGCTGCAGATAAAGAGACCAACCATATTGGAGATGTAGATAGATGAAGACTATTGAAGGTTTATGACATGGTGTCATCAAGGTGGTTACTGGTAAGCATGTCCACCGGTGAGCAAGAAAAAGTGCAGAACTGAAAGGTCTCTTATCTGCTAAATTTGCATGTTGTGGTTTGACATGTGAAGTGACCAATTTAGGTGTTACATCGGAAGAGCAGTAAAGTGCAAGTTTGAAGGCAGACTAGTTAGGGTATAACCGGTAGGGTTAGAGAACCAATAGGTATGAACCCGGTTGTGTAGTTGGAAGGTGATCTTGTTTGAACTAACTTAGATGTCTTAGCAGAGATGGATGCTAATAGAGATGCCATGTGGAGTCCAAGTGTTAAATCAAAGGACCGTGCATTGTTAATGAAGTAGGTGGTGAATGGTCGATAGCATGAATCATGGATAAGTTACAGAAGGATGTGGCTTGAGATCGATCAGAGGAAAAAGATCTGATTTGGTGGCTTCATGATCAAGGTAGAGTGTACAGGGGCTGATTTGGGTAGGTGAAGCTAATTGCATGATCGCTTCATGGTGATTGACAAGTGTAGACCAACAAAGGTATCATGTTTTCCAAATATGGTGAATGCATTCATGATGCAATGAGAATGGTGGAGTTGGATTGATTTGTTGTAGGTGGTCGATCTCTGGAAGGAGATGATTGGATTTGGTTTGCCTCAAGGTCGATGAAGGAACCCTAGCGCGCCATATGTTTAAATGTCGGTCATGGTAGGAAAACTTAGGTATAGATATGCCGATTCAAGACCAAAGGGGATTGATGATGCTATCAAAATATTAAGTGTCAGATGTTGAAGAGGAGCGGTAGAGAGCCAACCGGTCAGAGACTTCATCGAAGATCATATAGAATGTGTGTTGGAGGTGCAATCGATGAGAGGGTTTAGCAGAGGCTTAACCAGCAAGGTTAGAGAAACTAGTAAACTGCAAAGTGAGTTACAATGGTGTAAACCGGTAGTGTTAGAACCAGTAAGAAGTTAGCAATAAGAGAATTGGTAGGAGTGTAAAAGAAGATAAGACACAGCAAAGGTTGAGCAAAGGAGATATCAGAACTAGCAAAGGGAAGAGTACTGGTAGAGAAGAAGCAGAGTATCGACAGAGAAGAAGTAGAGGCTGAACCAATAAGGTTGCAACAGAGAGAATGTGAGCAAAGAATCGATAGAGACTTGGATAGAGGTGAACCGATGGAGAGACATGTGTGAGAGTTACAAAGTTCATTTGTAACAAGAATATTAATTTTGTTTTAATATATGATATTGTAAACATTGAGTTGGAGCTCGGTGCAAGGGTTGGTGCCCTAAATAAGGGGTTGGTGTTCCTTGGCTTGGTGCCCTTAATTAGGGGTTGGTGCTCCTTGGGTTAGTGCCCTAAAGCAGGGGTGGTTCTCCTTGGGTTGGTGCCCTAAATGTTGTAACCAATGTTTCATTGTGAGGCTAGATTGGAGCAGTAGACTCCAGGAGCATTTCTCACTGAGTTTTGTCCAATCTTCAGTTTTCCTCATATATATTGGTGTCATGTGATGTACATTTGTGTGTTCTTGCATTGTGATATCTTTCCTTATATTACCGATAGGTTAACTTGGCATTAGGATTGATAATTGATAATCACTCTTAGTATTAAGAGGTTAAGAAATTGGAAACCACTAATTCACCCCCACTCTTAGTGCCATCTTGTGTTCAACAATTGGTATTAGAGCCTAGGTTCTCAGTTGATAAGATTTCTCCACCTTCGATAGATTCTGGTATTTGAACACAATGGTTTGTTTAGTGTCACCCCCTACTCTGATGTTTGATGGTTCAATTTATTCTATTTGGAGTTGCAAGATGGAAGTCTACCTATCCTCATTAAGGTTTGATGTGTGGATGTCAGTTGTAAATGGTCCCTCTAGATCGGTCAGTCCTCCCATCGGTCCTGAAGCAGAAAGAAGACTTGAATGTAATGATGAATCTATAAAGGCCATACTGAATGGGCTATCTGATGATGTCTCATCACAAGTGGACAGATGCATATCAACAAAAAGCCTATGGGACAGATTGAAGAAACTTTATGCAAATGAACCTTGTACTGCAGAACTGGTTTCTGAGAGCAAGAAAAGAAATGTGTCACATGGGTCCACAAATGAAGCTAGATCAGTTAGCAGTAGTAGAAATGATGAAGAGGAGACTCACCTCTTCATGGCTCAAGAGTTAGAGAATGAGAGGAACATATCTAAAAGTGATCATGTAGATCCTACTGGTAAGATGTGTTTGGGAGTGATAGTGAAGGTGAAGAAGAAGAAGAAGCATAAATTGACCTTGAAGGTGAACTTGTAAGTGCACTCAAAGAACTTAGTAGAGTGAGGAATGAATACAAGTTGTTCAAGAATGTTTTAATTGAGGAAAAAAACCTATTGATTAGATGCCTTGAATAAAATGAGAAATGTATCTCATAGTTGAAGACTCAATAAGAAGACACCAAGGAGTGCAGGTGTAAAGATCTAGCATAAGAGCTAGAGGCCAAGGACAAAGAATATCAATAGTTAGAAGGAGATATGGAGAATCTCTAAAGTGACCTTGAGAAGTGTCAAGATGAGCTCAAGGTAAGAATCTGGTTTGATGGTAGCACTGATACCTTGGACAAAATATTGAAGAAGCAAAAGCATTCCAAGGACACTGGAGGATTAGGAAGTGGTGTCGGTGAATGCTCCACCAACAAGAATGTCCCCCACAAGGACATTATGTTTTTCTCCTCAAATGGAGATAACAAAGGACAAACCTTCAATGTCTGGAATACTTCCAGGAAGAAGGTTGATCTAACCACAACTGGTGAAGACATGAAGCTAAGAATGAAGACCGATGCTGCAAGGAGGAACATTGCTGATCCAAAAGGAAAAGGAAAGATAGGAGAAGGCAACTTCACCGAAAGAAAGAACCTAAGAAGGAGACAACAAAGGAGACCTCCTATTGGTAGAAGACAAAGACATGTTGCTTCCCACAAGACAAATCAAGTGTGGGAAAAGAATGGATTAGATGGAAGAACTTCAGAGTGTGGATAATCCAAAATCCATCCTTGGAGAAGCAAAAAATGGAGATACTAAACCATTAAGATCTCCTAATGCATGGCAGAATAAATTTGTAAGTCATATGTCATCTTTTACCAATTATTGCTTCTCTTGTAAAGATTATGATCATAGGGCAGATGAATGCATAAAGAGGTCTATAAATAAGAATGTAGTCTATTCAAGAATTAATGCTTATTCCCATAGTATGTCAAGTTGTAGAAACATGCATAGATCCGCACCTATGCATAATAGGAAGAGTCCATTTGCTACCTCAAGAAATGTAAATTATATATGTTATAACTGCAATGGATTTGGGCATAGAAGTCATGAATGCAGGAACAGGAAAGTTCAGTCACATGACAGTCAGTGTATCATCTATGCTCAATATAAAAATGGGCATAGACCATATGAGAGACAAAATGTTGCATGGAACAAACGAAGAAGAGGTTTTGTTCCTACAAGTTCAAGTGCTCCACCGGTTTTGGTACCCGGTTACAATAGCATGACTTGAAGAAGATGGTCAAACCAATTTGATAAAAGTTCCTCTAGTCATGTGTTTGGTTTGAACACTATTTGCTTCTACAATAATGCTTTTGGTCATGAGGTAGAATCTGGTAGAGAAAGGACCAATCGACAAAAGAAGGTAAGACCTACTCCTAAGACTGAAAAATGGGAAGAAGAATGAGACCAAGTAGGTATGGAAGAAGAAGGAAGAGAGTAGGACCATAGACTGGCACTATGCATTCAATGCACATGGGATATCTCCTAAGTCCTAAAGGAGATGCAAAATATCAGGGGGAGTAACACATTGACAATATTATTCACCCCCTTAGTGAAAATGACAAATGGAAGAACATGTTGTTGTTGGGATAAACAAAGGAAATGAGATGGCAAGTGTGTGTAGTTGTTGCCTTGGGTACACATCTATAGATGAGAGATAGATTGTTATTGCATGTGTCAATAGGATGGATAAATTGCATTTGGAATCAGAAGTAATTGACACATGAATATCGGAGTTAGAGAAAGATGCTTCGGTGGTGATAATGGACCGATGTAGGAAACCAATATGTGCAGTATGTTATCGGTATGGATATTGACTGGTATTGCAGGTTATGTAAGACAATGGGGCCCATGATCATTGCAATAACTCCGGTAGAATGGTTTGAGGTGATTATCTCTCAGGTGATATTGGAAAAAACCCAAATGACATGTGTTGTCCCCATAGTAGATTGATTATATATGCATGCATCCTTTTTGGGCTAAACAGTTTGATATGTGACATGATAGTGATGTGGTGTGGAATTGTGTTCATATAAAATTGTATCACAAGATATGATAGATTCCATGGAGCTGAAATATCATCAGTTGATCATATATGCACAACTCAACCGATATATGGTGCAGATTGGAGCTCTGGTTTAGAACCTAATAGGCAAAGATGACCTGAGATCTATGGCTTAGGCAGAGTTCAGATCCATATTTTCTGATATGTATCAGACATGATGGACATAGGGGAGTGAAAGTGTCTATGTTTGTACCAATATGATTGAGTCTTTGGGATGTGCTCATTGGTCGAGGATTGTGAGGTATTTCAATGTCTATCCAATTTGTACTTTATTGAAATCACAATTGGACCACCGGGAGTGTTGCCTGTAGTAAGGGAGAGTTACCGGCACACGAGGAGAACATGCAATTGGTATTGGAGAAGAGAAAATTGGTATCAGTGTCAGCTTCAACACTTGGTATCAGCAATTTGGGGTCAAAATAACTTTTACATATCAAGCGGAGATGATGTAGTTTGACCGACAGGTAAGTTGTATTCACTGACACATGTTCCTACAATTGGTATCAGACTTATATATGCAATTAACATCATGTTTGTATATACATTTGGTTGCTGAGCAATTGGTGTCATTTGGTGTCTGAGACCTCTATCTCAAGTATTGCAGATTGAGAGGATGCAAACTATGATGGTCAAAGGAGGAGAAGCATTTGGTAGAGAAAAAGGGGGAGAGAAAAATTTGGCTATGCATGGTAGAGACAAGGAGGAGAGAAAACCTATCAGTGCCCTTTGCCATTGTTGTCAAAGAGGGAGAGAGAATCTATAGTATGTCGGATACTACATGTGTGAGAATCCATAGCATACACAAAGGGGGAGAGAGAATTTGTAGTATGCCAAAGACTACATGTGCTAACATAAATGCCAAAGGGGGATATTATTGGCATTGTGTTGTCATTGATGTCAACCGGTATAGGATGGCAACCAATATGGGATATTGATGAGAAGTGTTGTCATTGATGCATACAAAAAATGGTGTCATTGATATCAACTAGCATAGAAAGTCATCGGTAAGGAAGAGAATGTCATCTAACATAATGATTATTGGTGTCATCAGTACACAAGTTAGTGTTGGTTTGTGTTGAAGACATAAGGACTGGAGAGAAGTATTGGATAACAACTGGTAAGTGATATGTTGGTAGTGCATTGGTGCCAACCGGAAAGTGAGAAAGAAGGGTGAGCTAATGAAGAAGTGGCAACCAGTATGTTGTTAGATGTTTGGATGTTAAAAATTAGGACTTTGACCAGATAAAGATGCAGTCACCAGATGATGAGAAGACTCAAAGAGAGTGTGCCCAACCGGATCATATGTGCATGTTTGAAGATATGTCTGCTCAAACAGGGAAACCATATTGGTGCAATGTTGGATGTAGATGACAAGGATCCACTCCCACTAGTAAGTGGAGCTTATCTCCCATTATGCATGGAATGCATCATAGTCCTCCAAGATAAGACAAAAGAGTAGAAGGTAGGTGATTGAAGAATCACATTGGATGAACTGGTGAAACACAAAGACGCCTTAGGTGCATGAAATTTGGATATATGCACCAGATTGGCTAGAGTTGGCTTATTGTGCCACCAGGACAAAGAAGGAAGAGTAAAGAAGGGATGGGTTTGTCACTTTGACAAACTGGCTAAGATGATGTCCTGGCTGATGAAATTGAAGGCATGGTTGAGCAGCTGCAGACAAAGAGAGAAACCAGATTGTAGATGCAAACACATGGAGACTGTTGAAGATTGATGACATGGTGTCATCAAGGTGGTTATCGATAAGCATGTCCACGAGTGACCGAGAAAAAGTGTAGAAGTAAAAGGTCTCGTATGTGATGAAGTTGAGTATATTATGGTTTAACATGTGAAGTGAACGGTTTAGGTGTTCCACCAGAAGAGAAACAAAGTGGAAGTTTGAAGGCAGACCGGTTAGGGTATAATCGACAGGGTTAGAGAACTGGTAGGTTCATACTTGGTTATGTTAGGATTAATGATAGTCCCAAAGATACTGGGGGGGGCGGGTGAATCAGTATCTAACCGATTTAACAGAATATTTAACCTTATTAAGAACTTCGCATTCCAAAATAGTGTACCGGTAAATAATAATTAATGCAGTAAATAGGAACAATAAAGACAACATAGAAAATACACCATAACACATGATGTTTTACGAGGAAACCCGATGTGGGAAAAACCTCAGTGGGATTTGTGACCCACAATATTCACTAACTGGCCAATAAATAAATATTACTTACAATGAGGGGCCTGCACATGCAGGAAGGCCGACTACCTATAGCTCACTACTCAATAAGAGTCTCACTGACTACAAAAGTGGATTATGAAATCCAATACAATGTACTGCTTCAAAGTAGCATCAAGTATGCTAGGTTCAGTACCGGTTTAAGCTCATCCTATAACCAAAACCTTCGCAGTCAACTTATATCTCCTTATACTTAATTTGTACTTCCATTCATATATCTTCTACCATACCAAATGACCTATAAGATCTCATACATATATATGAGTCTTTTACAATATGCCTTGTCGACTTTACAAAAGATAGTTACAATTAAATAAAATAAGCAAAATTTTATTCCCTGTCGGCTGGGGTACCGATATGCATTATTGCCACTATCGGTGAAGTGTTTGCTGGTGTATGTAGATGTCTATTCCAATGTTGGTGCCTACCAGTGGCTTTACTAGATGAATGCCAGAAGGTTGCCATCAATGACAACACCATCATTCTCATAAGAGTGTAGAATGCCAATAGGTTATGTGGTTGGTTGGTGATCTTGTTTGAATTGACTTAGATGGCTTAGCAAAGATGGATGCCAATAGAGATGCCACGTGGAGTCCAAGTGTCAAACCAATGGACTATGCATTGTTGGTGAGGTAGGTGGTGATTGGTAGACATTAATGTCGATATCATGAATCATGAATAAGTTGCAAAAGGATGTAGCTCGAGACTGATAAGATGACAAAGATATGATTTGGTGGCTTTGTGATTGAGGCAGAGTGTCCAGGGGCTGATCTAGGTAGGTGAAGCTAGCTGGGTGATCGCTTCATGGTGATTGACAAGTGCAGATGGACAAAGGTGTCATGTTTGCCAAATATGACAAATGTGTTCTAGACACAGCAATATTGGCAGAGTTGGATTGATCCATTATAGGTGGTCGATCTCTGGAAGGAGATTTAATTGGATTTGGTTTTCCTCGAGGTTGATGAAGGAAACCTAGCACGAAAGGAGTTTGAATGTCGATCATGGCAGGAAAACATAGGTATAAATATGTCAATTCAAAACCGAAGGGGATTGATGATGGTGCCAGAAGATTAAGTGTCAAATGTTGAAGAGTGGAGTGTGAAAGAGCAGCAGAGAGCCAACTGGTCAGAGACTTCATCGAAGATCATATAGACTATGTGTTAGAGGTGCAACCGGTGAGAGGGTTTAGCAGAGGCTTAACCATCAAGGTCAAAGAAACTGGTAAACTACAAAGTGAGTTGTTGTGGTGTAAATTGGTAGTGTTAGAACCACAAAGAAGGCACCAATATGAGAACCGGTGAGAGTTTCATAGAAGATAAGACACAACAGAGATTGAGTAGAGGAGAGATTAGAACTAGCAAAGAGTAGAGTACCGGTAGAGAAGAAGCAAAGTACTGACAAAGAGGAAGTAGAGTGCTGGTAGAGAAGAAGCAGAGGCTAAACTGGTAAGGTTGCAACAAAGAGAAGGTGAGAAGAGAACTAAAAGAGACTTGGATAGAGGTGAACTAGTGGAGAGACATGTGTGAGAGTTACAAAGTTCATTTGTAAAAAGGATATTATTTATGTTTTAATATATAATATTTTAATCACTGAGTTGGAGCTCGGTGCAGGGCTTGGTGCTCCTTGGGTTGGTGCCCTAAATGTCGTAACCAATGTTTCATTGTGAGGCTGGATTGGAGGAGTAGACTCTAGCAACATTTATCACCAAGGTTTTTCCCATCTTGGGTTTTCCTTGTATATACTGGTGTCATGTGATGTGCATTTGTGTGTTCTTGCTTTATGATATCTTTCCTTATCTCACCGGTGGGTTAACTTGGCATTAGGATTGATAACCAGTAATCACTCTTAGTATTAAGAGGTTAATAAATTGGAAACCATTGATTCACCCCTGCTCTTAGTGACATCTTGTGTTCAACAGGCCTAACCACAAAGCTTCAACATTTCCATGCTTACCTTTATTTTGGCCTCTTGCATTCTACACGAGGACGAAATCATTAGTGTTAAAATTTTTGGATGTCCTTCTGTCATATTGATACTTGCTTTGCTGCTGCAACTTCATATTTTATTTGTGGGCATCATTTCCGATTTCATCCATTTATGCCAATTGATTCATTCTCTCATCCATTGGCTATGGTATATCCCAATCATTTTCCTGGATAAAATTTTACACTGGTAACAAGTTATTCATTGACAATTTAGCTTGGATCTCATATACCAATTCAATTGGTGATTTACCTATAGCCTTCTTGAAAGTTATTCTATTAGCCTATACTGCCATTTTTTATTTTGAATCCCATGCCCTCTTATTTTCCTCAAGAGTTATTTTGATAATCTTTAAAATACTCTTATTACTTGATGTATCCTACCCATTTCCCTATGGATGATATGGGGATGAATATGATATTCTTATGCCATAGGACTTGCAAAACTCGATGAATTCTTTAGACCTAAAACACATGGCATTGGCCATTATTAACATAGTCGGTACTCCAAAGTTGATGATGATGTTGCCAATCAAGAAATCAATGACAACCTTTCTAGTTGCCTACTTGGTTGGGATAGTCTCTATCCACTTTGTGAAATAATCTATGGCAACAAGGGTCCATTTGTCTCCACCACTAGACCTTTCAGCCATTTCACCAATAAAATCAATACCCCACTAATGGAAAGGAGCTTCAATTTACATAGGTCTAAGGGGTAATGCACCTAAGTATTTCAATTTACCAGAAAACTTTTGACATGGCTTACACTTCCTAACATAGGCATGAGTGTCACAAAATAATGCAAGCCAATAATATCCCGTCCTTGAGATCTTATGGGTAGTAATTTTTTTGTAAAATAGCCTCCACCAACCCCTAAATTCTTCTCCTTTAATAAATGTAATGCCCACCACAAAAGCCCTAGAGAACTAAATGCATAATATAGAAAATACATTATTTTTAAAAATTACAACACATCAATTACAATTATATATCATTCTTAAGAGTTTCAAATAAAACCTAAGTGCACAAGTGGAATAAATCAGAAATACATAAAAATTCTTCCCTAGGGTAACATAACGTCATTACTTAACCACAACATCAATAACAAAACATACAACATCTATCAATGATTCATATCTAATTGCCTACTTACATTATTACTCATTCCACTGTACATAATGTTGGAACAGTAAATTTTCATACCTATACCCCCCTAACACGATCACCAAACTTTTGTGTTTAAAGTGGTGAAATGTTGAAGCTACAGAAGTTTTCTTTTACCTAACATATAAACCCACATATTGTCTCCATTATACCCTAATGATATGTGAAAAATTCTTGATAAATCCAAGAAAGATCAGTAAGATAACCTCACTAAGCAAACATTTCATGACTATATTAGAATAACTATTCTGGTCTGATAAATCAATGTTAGATAGTCTTATCAGAATAGCTAACTTGATCCAATAAATCAATGTTGAACATGGACATCAAGATAGCAATGCCAAACATGAAGTCTTCATTGCCTATCGAAATAACTACTAAAGGCGAAATAACAATTCTATGTGATTTCGATAGAACAAACTATCCTGATATCGCCATTTTAGTATAGTTATACTAAACCAAGCATGTGGATATCTATCGGAATAACCAATGGAGTCGGAATAGCGTGTCAACAAGATTCCAATTATTAAAACTATCCCGACAATGGATAAATAGAATGATATGGGGGAACTATCCCGATTATGTACTTATGACCAAGGAACTGATATCGATAAAACCTATGGCGATAAAGGAAAATGAAGGAAATACCATATTGGTATAACTAATGAGATCAGGATAATGAATCACCTATGATCTGATAGCATAACTTATTCTGAAAAATAGGCATATGGATGGTCATCATAATAGTCACTCTGATGGCATGCTTTTGGTTGAAATACCTCTATCGATATAACTAATAAGATCGGGATAATAGATTACCTATAATTCGATAATACAGCCTATTCTGAAAATGAGTATATAAAGTGACATTGGGACAACTACTTTGATAGGACACTCTTGACTGGACTACCTATATTGGAATAACTCATAGCGAAAGGTAGAATCGATGGTGAAAACTTCCATCGAGATAACTTGTGAAGTCGAGCATACATTTTTCTGGTATGTCGATAGTGAAAACAATCTTGATGAACACCATCCAAGATGCATTTGGCATAGGTAACCCGAAGAGAAAATAAAATGAGACAAAGGCTCACTCAGATGATCGGAAGAGGTTTTTGTCGATGAAGCAAAAACACCAGAAGTGGCATGAACATATCAACAAGGCACCATGAAGAGATGCCTCTGTCGGGCCTTTTTCATATATATATATATATATAGGATCCAAAATGTAAATTAGGGGGACAAAAAATATCAAATTTAGATAAGAGGAGATTTTTATAATATAACATATCAGACACATATACTTTCAAATTGTGAGGCAATTATGCTTTAAAGTAGTATAAAACCAATTATCTCTTTGCTTAGATGTTGCATTAAGATTACTTGGGTGTATTGTTTCGAATCTGCCTGCTATTTCAATACTAAGAAGATTGGATATTGCATTTGGGTTACTCTTCATACTATTGCTATCTTATTATTTTCATTTCATGAACAAGAAGGTGCACACTCTTGAATGGTTACTATAGGAGTTTGATTAAATTCATTGTATAGTGAGTGTCATAATAGGATTAGAAACTATTAGAGTATCAATAGTGGATAGTTGCAAAATTGTCTAGTAGGAGTCCGAAAGAGACAAGGTTCTATAGGACTCTATGCATATTAAAAGGAGAAGACACTAGTCACTATTACATATTCAACATTGTATTCCATAAATTAAGAACACTTCCATTCTAATTTTCATAAAACAAATTTCATTTCAGTTTTAGTTCTACAAAGTAGTATTATAGGGTAAAAATTTAATCACTCTCATCTTTATGCCATTGAAGAGTGATTTCAAATAGGAATATTATAACATAATTTGTCTAAACATCATTAGCTGATCGTAGTAGAACAAGAGAACAACTAGTGATGAGGTATACCTACCTTGGTTTGGCAAAACCAGAAGTAAAGCGAAGTAAGACCTAATTGGTCATTCCATTAGTTGACCAAAATCAGTTGTTGATCTTGATCATAGAAGGTGGCATGCTCGTAGGGATCATCAAACTAGTGATTTTGAGCCCCAACACATAACATAGAAAGCAAACATATAAATTCCTTTAAATACTTAAAATATCATAAGTCCTTTTAATACTAGTTCATTGAATGATCCTAAGATAATAATATTAATATCCACATCTTTTTATTCATCACTATGAATGTCATCTTTACATTACATATTACATCATATTTAGGTAATCATTACAAATATACATTATCTGCTACAAATAGGAAATCATGTTACACAAATGACTAGGAAACTAGGGTACAAGAACTAAAGAATAGTAGAATTATTAATCACATTCATGAACCACTCCCATGCTTCGGAGAATGATATAAGGCCCCACACACACCTAAACTTAGATTGACACCTAACTCCCAAGGAAACACAACCAAACATCATAAACAAGAATATTAACATAAAAACATAGGCTCAAATATAAAATAAAACTTGCTAGAGACTTCCAAAAACAAAGGCTGAGACCAAGGACACAAGTAGGGGAAAGTCTCATCACATGTCATCACCAAGGTTATCCTGGTAGCCTCTCTGGACCTTGGCACTAAGTGATACCCATGTGGAACTAGCTCAACCTTTAAGAGAATGAAGGGAGTTTGGTTTGCCTCTCCAAGGCCTTCTCAAATCTCATCCAGAGCCTGTACTAGCACTCTGGGGCCATGAATGGGGCACCAAAACATTTCATTAGCTTAAGATTATCACTTGTTTACAAAACAACTTCCAATGGGATCTCCTGGCAATCCTCTCTCTAGACCCTGATACCCACTTGGCAGACTCTCCCCCTAACATTTCCCTAAGGTCTATGGATAAAATAAAAACTACAAATTATAAATGTATATCATAAGCATTTAGTAATGCATAATCAATTGGTTCCCACACAATAATATAAATCATCATAGTAAATTTGATTCTCAACATATTATTCAGTAAGACATATCTTATGCAACATCAAGATGCCCAACCAATATGCTAAAACATCAAATACACAAAGGAGGAAGGAATATCACATAAAATACTCTTAATCAATCAGATTATACTTTGAATAATTACCATAGCAAATAAAACATAGACCCTAAAAGAAGCCTTTGATCTAACACAAACTGACTCGGACTTCAAAAATAATCCAAAAATGTAAAAATATATATATAACATAGAGTAGAACATATATACACAGAGCAGTGCATATATAACACAAAGTAGCGCATATGTAATTTGAAGTATGTCATATATAACATGAAGTAGCACATATAACACAAAGTAGAACATATATAACGTAGTTTAGTTCATTCATTGTGCATACTGGGGCATAAGTGAAGTAAAATAGCACATATATTATCTGTTATAGCCCCTATATCAAAAAGGTAAAATATGACACAAAAACATAGATAAAGTTTATAAAAATAACTACAAATTGTGAAAATAAAGTCCAACTCCATCTGAAACATAATAGAAAGAAATATCTCTCTCAAAATCCAAAATAAAAGATTCAGAGATAGAAAATATTCTCAGAGAAGAAAATTCTTGACAAGACCTAGAAAACCAATAACTCTCTCTCAAACAATTAACAAAGTAAAATATAGAACTCACATCAAAATTACATAAAAAACAAAGAAACTAATCTTGGCAAGATACAATGTCTCGAACTCTACACATACAGTAAACAAAATACTGATTGTATTATCACACAAAATTCTCCTCAATAACACATATGACAATTATAAAAACGAAGCAAACAATCTTTTCCTTTCAAAATAAAAATACATAAATTAAGAATTAATAAAAGGGAAATCACCAACCTAGAAACAAGAAGAATGGTTTGAATCTGAAAGAAAGTAAACCACACCAACAATCTGGAAATGCCAACCAAAACATGGCATGCTAAAATCTTCCTCAATGCAATCCACAACCAACCAAGCATGCACATGAAACTTATTTGAAATTCAAAAGAAATTCTTCTTCTAATCCAACCCAAAATCACCAAATTTCTCTAGAAAATATCACAACCTTCTCAAATTTTCAGCCAGTTCAACAATAATGCAAAATCACCTCTAAAAATCTCTAAAAATTCCTAAATAAAAGATAAAGCAAAAATCCTAAAAAATAATCTCCCCTCATGTGTAAAATTCAATTAGAAACTTCAATGCAAACACAAGGCTCACTCCACTTCCACCTTTGAAAACAAATTAAACATAATAATTACTAAATAAAACTCCCAATTAGAAAATAAAGATTAAAAAAATAAAAAATAAAATTCACAATTAAATATAAAATTTCAATAATATAGTCCCAATAAAATAATCAATTAATAATATATAATTCACACAATAAATATTATTTATTAATTACACATTAGAGCTTATAACATTATTAATTAAATCACCATAATTTAATAAAATGAAGCCAACAATAATTAAATAAAATACTACATCTCTTAGAAAGCAACATAACCAAAGTACTAGAATTGAAAAAGCATCAACTAAGCCTAGAATGTGATAGGACATTATATCATTCTCCAATAAACTTTCCATTGGGATTAGAGACAGACTCAGACCTGTGAAACTAGGTGGACTTGATATCTGGTACCTCCACCTTTCATAACGCCAAACGTGTATGCACAACATATATACATATCTATGCACAACACACACACACACACACACACACACACACACACACACACACACACATATATATATACAGTCACAAAGTAAACACAGGTGAAAGAGAATCACAACATCACACCCCGCTCACAATGAGTGGTGTGACATCATCCCTTCCACGTCCATAATGCCAATACATCATAATAAAGACACATCATCATCGATAATATCATCATAACCAATATATTCATGAAGTAAAGTTTAGACATAGCATGATAATCATCATAAGTAAATATAAGTGACTAAATACGCATAGGTAACCAAACATAAATCCCAACATCAACATAGTATTGAGTATATCATCATCCACATAAGTCATAATGTATCATTTGTCAACATGAAATTTCTATCAAAACATAAACAAAACCATAAGCATCTACCAAGAGTATCATAAATGAATATAAACAAGTCCATAAATGTCTATCCATGCATCAAAATAAAAGTATGTCAAAAAGGGAAGCTATATCCTCCTCCCTAGGCCTAGGCTTACTCCTAGAAGCCCTCGAACAAGTAGGGAAAGAGCTCTCTCATCCATGTTGCATCCTCCCATGTCTCCAAAGTCTCATCATTAGGGTCCCATTGGACCCTTAACTACTCTATGTCGTGGTCCATGAGGGTCATCCCCCAATCCTGTAGAATGTTTATAGGTTCCAAAGAAAGCTTCTCATCCTTTACTTGGAAAATAATTCCAATCCAATACATGTGTCACGTCAAGAAAATAAGGTCTCAAAACCGATACATGAAATACATCGTGGATGTGAGACAAGCAAGGCGACAATTCTAGATAGTAAGGTATAGTTCTAATCCCCTCCAAAACCTCAAATGGACCAACAAAATGGGGTGCCATCTTAGAGCCTTTTTAGTACCAGGTAGGACTCTTACATGGGTGTACTCTCAAAAACACCAACTCCTACAGAAAACTATCGATCCACATGTCAAGCATTCACATATTTCTTCTGCCTATCTTATGCCACCACTAAAATGTTCCCAAATACATCTCAGGTCCTATAAGAACTTGATCCTCTAACTGATCCCAACTCAAAGGTGTATGACAATGACAACCATACAAAGATTAAAAAGTGACATACCAATAGAGATATGGTATCCATTATTATAAGCAAACTCCTCCAAATGCAGGTAATCTTCCCATCAAGATTGCTAGTGCATGACATACACCTTCAAGAACCTGATTAACTCTCTCCATCTACCCATCTATCTTGAGATGATATGCTGAGATAAAGTTCAAATGAGCTCGTAAGGCATGCTGAAGAGAAGTCCATAGTGCTAAAGTGAATACAAGATCTTGGTATGATATAATTCGACAAGGAATTACATGCAATCTCATGTTATCCTCCATGGAATCTCGAGACATGGTCACTACTATATAGGAATATTGAATCGATGAGAAGTGGGCCACCTTTGTCAACCTATCAATGGTAACCATGATAGCATCATGTCTATGAGAAGAGACTGGAAAACTAACAATGAAGCCCATCTAGATAATATTCCATTTCCACTCTAAAACTAGGTTTGACTACAACCCGATGGGACATTGATGTTCAACCTTAACCCTCTAACACTCCAAACACTGAGATATAAAATATGTTATATCACACCTCATGTTGGACCAATGGTACAACTGTCAAAGGTCTGCATTCATCTTCTTAACTCCAGGATGAGCCAAATAAGTTACATGATGTACCTCTATCATAATCAATGTATGAAGTCCTTCTGATGATGGAACATAGATACAGTCTGAATAGAAAATAATACCATCTGAATCCAAAGAATATCTTGCATATCTCCCTTCTAAAGCTCTTCCAGAGTCATCTTCTGCTCTCACCTCCTAGTACCAAGCAATTGAAGAAATTTCTCTGAGTATCTGACTCCTCAACTCCACATTGGGAATCATTACTGACAACTCATGTCTCCTATGACTCAATGAATCCACTACAACATTCCCTTCACCTAAATGCAATTAACCTCAAAGTCATACTCATAGAGGAACTCCATCCATCATCAGTTCATGGTATTCAAGTTCGGCTACATAAAGATATATTGCAAACTCTGATGGTCACTATGCAACTCAAATAAATCAATATATTATCGAGGAATACAAGAACAAATCATCAAGGTAGGTCATGAATACCATTTTCATCACTCATAAAAAATGGAGGGTGCATTGGTAAGTCTAAATGGAACCACTTTAAACTCATAATGCCCATAACAAGTATGAAAAGTTGTCCAATGAATTTTTGCTTCATTGATCCAAAGCTAATGGTACCTTAACTTAATATCTATCTTAGAGAAGACCTTAGCATCCTTAATCTAATCATAAAGATCATCAATCCTTAGCAAAGGATATGAGTTATTCACTATCACATTGTTCAACTGCCAATAATCTATGCACAAGTGAAATGATCCATCCTTCTTCTTCACAAACTAGATCAGTGCTTCCCATTAAGAAACACTAGGATGAATGAAACCCTTAGCTAACATACCCTCCAATTTTAGTCATAACTCACTCAACTCTTGATAGATAGAGGAGGAGAATTTACTTCAAATGATTTTAACAACTTTTGTGAGAAACATGGTATTAGAAGACAATTATCTATCCCAAGAACACCTCAGTAGAATGGTGTAGTGGAAAGGATGAATTGGACAATCCAGGAAGCAACTAGAACAATGATCAAAGGAGCAGAATTTATGGAAATCTATTGGAGAAAAGCAATTCATACTACAGTATACACTCTTAACAAAATTCTATACTGGAAAAGACATGGGAAGACATCTTATGAGCTATGGCCTAGTAGACCTCGGATAGTAAAGTATTTCAAGGTATTTGGAAGCATGTGCTACATCTGTAGAGATGAGGATAATCTTGGAAGGTTTGATAGTAGAGTTTATGAAGGCATATTCCTAGGATATTCTAGAAGGAGCAAGACATACCACTGTTATAACAAAAGGCTAAACAAGATTGTTGAAAGTGCAAATGTGAAGGTTGGTGAAGACACTTCTAAAGAGTCTAACAAACTAGTAAGTTATGAGTCTACTGAACCAAATGACAAATAAAGGGAAGAGAAGACCAAAGAAGGAGAAGAAGAAAAGGAAGCTCCAACATCTACATCTAAGACCCCAAGATATGTTTAGAAGAATCACTCAATGGATTAGACTATTGGAGATAAGAACAAAGGTATCATCACAAGAAGCAAAGAATCTCAAGAACAAGTTCTATTATGTTTACTTTTCAAGACTAAACCGAAAACAATAGAAGAAGCTTGTAATGATCAAAATTGGATGAAGGAAATGAAAGAAGAACTGGATCAAATTGAGAAGAATTAGACATGGGAATTAGTTAACAAACCAAAAGATAAGAATGCCATTGGAACTAAGTGGTTATTTTGGAACAAGCTCGGTGAAGATGGAAAGGTTGGTTTGCAAAGTTTACACTCAGATTGAAGGCATTGATTTTGATGAGACATATGTCCTAGTTGTTGAGATCGAAGTGTTAGCACATACTTTTGCAAAATATTTTTATGCTATTTAAATGATACATTCTATGTTTATTTCTATCATAAGAGCATTTACTATTGGGTTGTATGTGTAGGAGCTATGTTGCAGCATCAAAAAAATCCAACAGTGACTTGTTTCCTGAATGGACAAGTATCACTTGGGCATGTTAAAGGTTGGCACTGAGTGGGGACTACATGAAGAGGTTTCATTATGACAGTAATGGGATCCTTATAAGAGCATTTTTGTACATGATAGAGATTGGGCCTATGTGATGGAATCAGACATTTTATTAGCACATATAAAGTCTCCATGGAAGATTGGAAGCATCAACATTTATGAAGAGGAGCTTAATTTGCATGATTTTCATATTTGAGTTATCGACACAAGTTACCCTGACAAGACTACTTAGTCAAAATAATGGAAGGATATATCATCATAACTTTCACTATCAGAGGCATGAGAAAAGTGTTATGCCGATAGATGATGAGGCTATCGGTATAACTTGCACTGATGAAGGAGAATGTGGAGTAGATACTTTGAAGTCATTGGGATATTGGAAAGTGTACAAAATAGCTACCTCAGTACCTGATAGAATGGATATCATGGTAGATGGAAATGAGCTTTCATCAGGATAGCTTTAACCGAAAGAAGCGACTAGGAAAGTAACAAGGTGAAGTCATTGGGATAATATCGGCTAATCGGAAGAAGACATTTTCTGCTATGCTGATACTCGATGAGGAAGATGATGTAGTTGCTAAGAAGGAGACCTCATCGAGGGAACATAGGCTGATAGACCAGAATAACATAAAGATAGACAAGTTGGAGCCCGATCTCATTGGGTCATCGGAGAAACATAAGTTAGGTTGTCCCGACACCCGATAAGATTTGCAACATGATGAAAAAGAAGGAGGATTCATCAAGATAGCTCAGGTTCAGCAGAATGAAAGAAAATCAGCTATGCCGAAGCCCAATGGATTGATCAGGGAAACCTACGCCGATCAAAAAGATTGAAAGACGCATCATCAGTGCAAGTACAAATTGGAAAAACATACCATACGGGTGGCTCCAAGTGATTGAATTATCGGGAAGAGTTGTGTCGATTAGCCATTGTAAAATCTGATTTTGAACGGATCGGCTCGCCATTATTAAATGCAGACAACGGGTAGATATGTGTTCGCACGAAGAAGATCATAGCAGGATTTCAATTGAGTAAATGCTTCTAATGTTTCAAATCTATATATGGGAGTTTGAACAAGGAATTTGCATAACAAATTGAAGCAAACAAAAAGATTGAAGTGAAATTGAACTATAGAGAATTGAATTTCAGAACGCTTGAAAAATTCAAATATGGAGGGTTCTAGTTCTAAAGGCAAGAGGAAGGTCATTGAAGTTTCTGATAGTGCCTCGAAGAAATCTAAAGGGGGAGAAACTGTGCAGAAGAGAAAGTTGAATCAGGACAAGATCGACCAGATGAACTCACCAGGAGCCAAGTCCTGAAGGTTTAAGGTTAATTTGCCTATTTGTGATCAACTAGAGGATGATTATAAGGAAATTGGTGATGTCTAGACTAAGGTTAGGGGGCATGAATTGTTCCTCTACCATTACTCATGAAGACAGAAGTCAATGCCGATATCTAATCCGTGGATTACCAGTCTAGGTAAGCTTGTAGTTTTGAATGTATTCGTAAATATTGAATTGTTGAAAACCTTGGTTAAGAACTACAATGCTACAAAGGGATGCATCCAATTTCCCAATGGTGATGCATTTATTCTCTTCAATATGGCCACAGTCTACGAAGTGTTTGATCTAAGTTATGAAGTAGAGGTGCCTCTATCATTTGAGGAATAGGAAGAAAAATACAGAACCATGGACATGACCTATCAAGGATGGAACTTATCCATCCATAGGGTGGAGAAAGGGAAGCTAACTAATGAAGATGGTCCACCCTACAATGTAAATATTTTTAGACAGTATTTATAGTACACATATATGGCTTGCAGATAGGTAGGAGGAATGGAAGATTTAGATGTAGCGTGGATGGGGCCATTGGTTCTTGTAGCAGACATTCAAAGGCACAAACCAAGATAGTTTGATTATGCAACCTATCTGGTCGACAAAATGCATGAGGGTTTTTCAGAATCTTCAGAATAACCCTGACAAGTCCTTCAAGCATTACTTACTATTGATGCATATTATGTTGTTCTAAGGAATGTTGAAAGGAATATAGCCAGATGGCTTAAGGGTAAATCCTCAGGGCAAGGATGGACAGGATCAACCTATATAATTGTGGGTGTCAATATGGGATTCGAGGTATGATAAATCTCACTATGTGAGATTTGAGGAATTTTTTGTTAAACCATTGTTCAGGGTTTATAATGTGCCATGTGAAGGGTCATTCTCAGAAGTGATTAAAATATTTCTTAGTCCACATGAATACAGGGATACTAGAGTCAACCATAATTGGGGAGAATGGTATACCTGTAGAGATTTCACATTTATTAGGGTTTTTGGATTCAAAGGTGCTCCCTCTGTGCTACTAAAGCCTGTGCTAGACCGAATTTCTTACTTGGAGATTGTGACACAATTGAGTGTCTCTAATACACAACACTTTGGGGGTGCCCACAAGCAAGCCTTCTTACCTGGGACTCTTCATTTTGGAGATTTTAGAATAGTCTCTACCAGAGCTTATGAAGCCATAAATAAGTAGCTAGTGGATGAATTCAATCTGTATATGCACACGCCAAGGGAGAACTATGACCCAGAAGGTTACATCCACATGAGCAGAAAAAGACAAAACCTAGGAGATTATCTCCATGAGTATGATGACTATGAGGACCTGTGCAAGAACAAAGAGTTAGAAGAACTTGCAAATGTTGTTGTTGACTTGGAAAGAAGATTGGAAGAAAGGAAGCAAAGACTTGGGGATCTGGAAGGAGAAGAAGAACAGGACAAGGAAAGTGATTCTGGAGAGAATGAAATAGTTTCTAAGCTTCAAGTACCAAAAAAAGAAGATGATGCTCAAGACAAAATTGTAGCAACATTGAATGTAGATTCAGATGCTAGGCTAGAAGAGCATACATCTTTTGTATCAGATGATGAATTTGTTAAGTCAAAGGAGTTTAAGTCATTTTTGTATCATTTTAAAGGAAAGAAATTAAGAGATGCAATGCCAAATGTGACACCAGAGAATGAGGCAGAAATGATCAGGAAGCTGAAGGCAGAAATTAATTCTGAGTTAGAGAAAATGATCCCTTTAAAGGGGAAGGCACCTTCTTGTAGAGGCAGGAATCATTCTTTTCCCAGGCTAGGACCTCAGTGCATCTTTTATTTTTGATAGCTTGTTGCATTCAGATAAGAAAGATTTTAAGTTAGACATTGAGAGTGTTAATGATATTTTTATTGGATCAAGGTATGATCCAAATGATGAGGCTATGCTTTTATGGGCCCTCTATAGATGTTAACAAGGTGTTTGGCCATATGATGTAACTAAAAGTTGGAGAAATAGATCCCATGGTCACATCAAAGATAAGGATAGATCTTTCAAAGTTGAACAAAGCTCAGATGAAAATGGAAATCACAGAAAAGGAAAAATACAAAGCTTTGTATGAGGAATTATTGAAGAGAGGTGGTCATCCAGTGCCACAGATTACAGATGGTTCAAAGATAAAAAAATAGGTATGATATATTGTTACAAGAGTACAATAAGTTAAAGAAACGAATGCAAACTATCATAGTGGATGCAACGTGCGTGTTAATCACTAAAAGTTATGAGAATTTGCAAAAAATATTAGAGGAATTTTGGACTATTTATTAGAAAAATATGGATAATACTATATCACACCAGACAATTTATGATAGATTAAATTTGTTATTGTAAGATAAAACACAGAGTGACAAAGTTGTCAGCAAGGTCAATAAATTAATTAATGCTCATGAGAAATTTACAACAAAATTAAAAAATGAATATGAGGAGTGTTAGGGGATTATCCAACATGATTTCCCAAGTGTTGTGGATGATACAGGGATGATAAAGGATAAAGGCCAATGGATTTCTGATTGCATATCACTACTTAGTGTATCCCATAACATCTCCCATGTGGATACCTTGGACATGACTAAAACATGGGAACAACTGGAGAATTTTGTTACATTGGAAGTGGCAGTCAGAGATATCATCTTTAACGCTTGCACCTACAAAGATGAAGGATATCTTCAGCATATTCAGAAGTGCGGTCAAAGGCTAGATGGAAAAAGTTAATTTGTGTCATTATAATATGTTTTGTAATGTTTCTCATTGTCATAACAGTTAGAGAGTTATTAGTTAGGTTTTTGACACTTTTTAGTTTATACTGATGAAAGGGTGTGTCCTTTCATTTGTGTCTTTTGACTCACACATGTATAAGGAGTCATTTTGTATTTAGAGAAAAAGAGGACTTTTTTCACACTGACTATTGGGATTGCTAGTATTGTGTTAAGGCAAGTCTATAGGAATGAAAAGTTATATTTTGTGCAAGCAAGAACATCATGAAGTACCCGTGAGTTTGAAACTTTTGTATGTCTTTTTATTCCAAAACTAATATATAAGATTCATTGTTTTATCTTCAGATCATTTTGTGTTGCATTGTGTTGATGAATCAAGTCCTTTGGGCAAATCTAATTTAGATTTGTTGTAGTGTGCCATCACATGCTGTTGTATAGGAAACATAATTGTTTTTGTTTTTCTTGCAACACATAATGAAACCATTGTAGTTATAGTCTTACATATTGTAAGTTTTTCAAACTGTCTCCAAAGTTGATTAAAATATTTGTCCACTAAGTAACACATTAATTGTCAGATAAGGCACTGGTCTAACGTTATTATTTGTGAGTAATTCTGGTGTGCATAAGGTCCTCATCAGGGAAACATACTTCTTATTCCTATCAATATTGTTCTTTTATAATTTAATTAAAATTCCAATAGCATTCTCTTACAAATATTCAATTATAATCAAATACACTTTGTTTTTCATATTTAAGCAATTAAAAGCACACAATATAGAAAATTTGTAGGTCAATTTGCCAAGCCTGTAAACAACTTATGCATAAGTTTAAATTCACTATAAAGAAGTCTCTTTGTGCTTTGGAGTTTAAGGTATACCCACCTAGGTGTAGTGGAGCCTGAAGTGCAGAGGAATTTGGTCTTTGACCATTCCTGTTCATTGGCCATAATTGATTGGATCAGTGAGGAATTTAGCAAGTTCTTTTTGATTTCCAATCTATGGTTTTGGGAACCAATATACAGATCATCAAGTTTTGCAGTATTTGAACAGTTAGAGTAAGTTGAGTCAAAGACATATGAGATGGGTAGAGTTCTTGTAGAGTTATACCTTTGTTTTGTAGAACCTTGGAGAGCATGTAAAGACCCGATTATGATGGATAGAAGTAAGTGGTTGGATGATTTCATTCAGGATGAGATGTTGTTCAGAGGAGTTAACTTATGCATACCTAAGAGTTCTATGAGGGAGAGTCTAATCAACGAAAAGATTAATGGAGGATTACTTTTGGTGTTGATAAGACAATAGCATTGATTAGTAAGAATTACTTTTGGCCTCAGATTCATAAGGATTCCAAGGGATTTATGCAGAGCTGTAGGATTTGTCATCTTGCAAAGGGTAGTAGTCAGAATGGGAGATTGTATAAGCCTTTGACAGTTCTAGAGAGACCTTGGGAGGACAAAAACGTGGATTTTATACTTGGATTACCTAAGACATGGAGAGGAAATGATTCTATATTTGTGGCGGTAGATAGATTCTCAAAGATGGCACATTTCATACTTTGTAAGAAGACAACAAATGTAGTATATTTTGCTGACCTATTTTTCAAGGAAGTGAGATTGCATGGATTACCTAAGAGCATATTTTTAGACAGAGACACTAAGTTTGTTTATTATTTTTGGAGGATACTTTGGAAAAAGATGAAGACATATTTAAATTCAGTTCTACTTTTCACCCACAGACTGATGGATAGAAAGAGGTAGTAAATAGGAGTTTGGGAATTTTACTAAGATGCTTAGTGGGAGAGAAAATTGGAAATTGGGATTTGATTCTTGCACAAGAAGAATTTGTCTGCAATAATTCAGTGAACAAGAGTATCGAAAGAACACCTTTTGAGATTGTTACCGGTGCACACCCTAGAGGCATATTAGAATTGAGAGACATCCATACTAAAAATAAAAGGAGTGCAAAGGTAGAAGAATTTGGAGAGCATATGAAGACGCTACATACTTAGGTTAAATAGCATTTAGAAGACATGAACAACAAGTATAAGGAGAAATCAAATGAAAAGATGAGACACAAGGAACTTGAAGTTGGTGATGAAGTAATGGTGTATCTGAGAAAAGAGAGATTTCCAATTGGAACCTATAATAAGTCACAGATGAGGAAGTTTTGACCCTATAAAATCTCAAGGAAATTCAGTTTTGAAAAATGCATATGAAGTGGAGTCACCAGATAGTTTGTGTATTTCACCCATATTCAACATTGTAGATCTACATTAGTATCATGAGTCAGAATTTAGTGAAGATAGTGTTGCAAACGTGGAGAATCGAATACCTTAGAAGGAACCAAATCATATTGAAGACATTTTGGATAGTAGGATTGGGTGTAGCACCTAGAGAAATCAGTACAGAGAGTATCTTGTGAAGTGGCATGACAAACCAGTTAAAGATTCATCTTGGTTTTCCTATAACCCTAGCAAAGTGAGGGACTCACTTTTTCAACAACCCCAGATGTCTGATGCAGGAGCATCCCTAGTTCTTGGCAATCTTACATCAACCAATAACATTTTCTTTTAGTTTGTTCCTATTTTGTAGTTTCATCATTTCATTTTGTGTTCCTTTGCATTTTCTCACCAGATCTTGTGGAGATGGAATTAGATTATGAGTGTGTTCATTTGCCTTATCCTAAGTCCGCGAGATGTTTGGATCTTTTCTCGACAAGTTATCACTTCTGAAATCCAAGACAATTTTTTACCTTATAACACCGGAACCGCTTAGACCTATTTCCTATTTGGTGGATCTTGTGGATCACTTTCATAGATTCTGGAGCTTATGTTCATTGTTTCCAATGTTCCTTGGCATGTGGCTGACTTTCCTTTGGGTCCACACTTTATTCTTTGGATTTTCTGGAGGGATGTCATTGGTGGAGGCTGACCTTGTCGTTTTACATGTTTCAATCAACCAAGCATTCAAACTGATCAAAATTGTCATATAAATTAAACAACATTAACATCATCGGTCCTTTTTCAATTATCATGTTTCTTATAGAGGGTTTGGTATACTACAAAATAGACTATTTCCTAACTTAGATGAGGTACTGCATTCCATGAAACCAGGCAGCATGATCATCATATCATCAAACAAACATTATCATTTTTTTACAACAAGATCAGAATGGTTGTTTGACTTGTTTAGATTTGTGAGTTGTATCCTTTCATTGATTTATCTTTGATCATGTTCCTATGTCACTCGATGGTATCACCAAGTGATTTAGAGTTGTTGTGATGGCTCATGGTCTTTTGTTTTTGTCTTCCGTTTGTGGGATGTTTCATAACATTCTAGGATAAGTATTTGTGGAAGCAATATTTTTTCAAATCTCTCTTATGAGACTTTTATGAATCAAATTATTATGTTCAATTGATGATGATTTATGTTTCATCTTATGCTTTGATTTGGGTTTAAGTAGGCATAGTGTCATAAGGGAGAGTGGCTCTCCATGGGAACCGAAATCCTAAGTGATTGCCAGGATAACCCATTGGGAGAGTTGTTCTATTAAGTGAAAACCTTAATAAACATATGGGTTTTGGTATCATTTCATATTAATTAATATAATAATAAAGCCCCACTCATTGCTTGAGTGCTATTTTAGGCTTAGGATGAAATGGGAAGGCTTGTAATGGCAAGATCAACTACCTTGTCCTCATAAAAGATATGTTGGTTCCACATGACTCTTGTATGAGGGGCTAGTATTTAGATAAATTACCAAGATAACCTCAATTGGGGGTCGAGGTCTATGGAGACTACTAGGATAACCCATATAGAGGCTAAATGATGACACTCTCCCCTTGTGTGCACTATGTCCTACTCTTGTGTTGTTGTTTGTAAGTCCTCTAGAGTTATCTTTTTTGTGTGGTTTATCTTTGTGTTCTTTGCTTTTTGTCATTACCCCATGGATGTAGGTAGTGGGATTGTGTTTCTTTAACCCTTTCTTGTGTGAATGTGGTCCATTTGTCTATCTCCTAGCATGAAGGTGGACCTTTGGGTTTCACATGGTAGGGTGGTAGTTGCCTACTTTGATCGGGTGTTTTGGTCTTGTTAATTACGTGGAATGGCTTTGGTTCTTAGCTTCTCTTGGATATAGTTTACTTTGTAGATTGGAGGTAGATGAATACATTCTTTTATTGTTTCTATGTTATATGGATATCAAATTTAGTTATAATTTTGGATATGCCTACGAGGTGGATGATGTAAACAATGATGTAATTATGATGTAATCTAAGTAAAATGATTGTAGGATTTATGGTGGCTAGTTGAAATGATGTTATTGTATAATCTAGATAGAATATGTGTTAGTTATTTATTATTCAAAGGAATTATAGGAACATTTGGATTTGGCTCCAAAAATGAACCTAAACTTAAGGATTAAATGAATGCAATTAGTTTCTTATCATAGTGAGATTGAATGGAATTGAATCTTGTAGAATATGTTAACTTTCTCATTAATACTTATTTCATAATGAATGGTTAAATTTGTAATTTTGTTAGATATTGTTTCCTTTCATACTTTCATGAGTTGTTTAGTAGAAACATTTAGGAACCTTAGAGGATGGTTGGGTTTTTGTTTCTTTCTACTTGTGAATTTGAGCTCATAATGTTATTTTTAATAGAGTATTGCATTATAATACACTTTAAGATGTTTTAGGAAAATATATTTCTCTTCTTAGTTGAGTTAGTTAGGTTAGTTCCTCTAGGGTTCATTGGTAGGGCATTACACTCAATGAAGGGAACCTGACCTCAATACAAAGGATAGCTTCAATAAAATAAACTAGGGAATAAGGTGTAGCACCTATAGGTTAACAAATACAAGTTTAGTATGCCCATAAGGAAGGATTAAGCTGCACATGCCAGTCTTGTCCAACATCAGTCATAGTCTTCTTAAGGTTTTATATGATAGTTTTGTTAGATGCCTGAGCTTGACCATTACTTTGTGAGTAGTACAGAGGGGAAAGGTTGTGTTGGATGTGAAACTTTTCACAGATTTTCTTAACATCTTGGTTTTTGAAGGGGTGAACATTATTAGTAACAATAGACAAAGGGACTCCATAGTGTCATATTATATATTTCAGGATAAACTTGGAAATTTGTGTGTCAGTAATGTAGGTCATAGCAATGGCTTCAATCCATGTGGTAGGCCAATAATTTCCTACTCTTGTTAGCTTATTGGCAAGATTTAAACCATTAAATTAGTGCCCCCCACAAATACCATCGTGAACCTCTTGTAAAGTAGTTTGAGCTTCTTTGAAATCAAGACACCTAGGGAGAGTTTGGTCAAAAGAATGATGATACAAAGTGTCACTGATGATCATATCTAGTGGTTTGATGGATAAAGAAGAAACATTAGTTTCTGGATAGGTTAGGAGGTAATGTTTGGGACTTTAGGTAGTCGTATATTTCTTGGTGCCAAGGGGAATCAGGACCAACAATTTCACACACGAGTCCAGACAATGGAATCTCAAATGCCTGGGATCAAGAGTTGTTTGACCATGAACTCGCACTTAGCAACATTTTGTAGAATATCAAGCATGGAAGCAATAGTAGCCATAGCATCTATAGGTTTGTTCTATAGTTACTATACCTAGCTAAAGGTAATTGTAACAAACCTTGTTTTATATAAATCAACCAACTATTTGTAAGGAATGAGCTTTTCATCCTTTGTTTCTTGTTCATCATTTGCTTGTTGGGTCACTAGTTGAGAATCACCATATACTTCAAGATGTTTAAAGTCCCATTGTACCGTAGTTTTAATCTCATGACCAAGGCTTCATACTCTGCAATGTTGTTTATACATTGAAAAGATATTTTGCATGATTTAGGGATTGCATCCCCTTGTGGAGTCAGAAAAATGATACTTGCCCCTGAACCATGTTGTGTATGTGACCCATCAATATAAAATTTCCATTTAGGAGTATATGTGATATTGAATAGGGACTCATATGGGAAATCAAATAATAATGTGTGATAATCTTAGAGAGGAGCTTTGGCTAGTTTATCTTTTATTGCTTGTCCTTTTATAGCCTTATGGTCTACATACTATATATCAAATTCACTCAACATCATAACCCATTGATCAAGGCGACTAGTTAGTGTTTTCCTACTGAGTAGATATTTCAATGGATCTATCTTTGTGATGAGAAAAGTCTTATGACTCAACATGTGATGTCTTAGCTTTTGAGTAGCAAAGACAACTACTAGGAATGCATGTTCAACTATGGTATAGTTCAATTTGTAGCCAACGAGAGTTCGTTTGATATAATATGCAACTCTCTCTTTTCCTTTTTTATTAAATTGTGCCAAGAAATATCCTATTGTTGTTGCAGTTGCTGATATGTACAATATGAAAGGTTTGTTTTCAATTGGAGGCATCAAGATAGGTAGATATAAAAAATAATCTTTCAACTATTGGAAAGCTTGTTGAAATTATTTGGTTCGTTTGAATAATACTCACTTGTGAAGAAAATGTTGGGAGGAATGAAATTTATCAACCAACTATGCTATGAACCTTCTGAAGGACTACATTTTTCCTTGTAGACTTGTCAATTGTTTTAGATTTTATTGGGGAGATCACATATCCATGATAGCCTTCACTTTTGTTGGATCTACTTCAATGCTACAATGAGAAATAATGTATCCTATGAGTTTTCCTAATGTAACCCCAAAAACATATTTCTTAGGGTTTAGCTTAAGCTTATATTGTTCCATTTTGTCAAAGATCAAAGTAGGGATGCCAAGATGAGTGTCTCTAGTGAGTGATTTACAAAGTAAGTCATCTACATAATCTTCCATCATTGTATGCATGAAATAATGAAAGATGGTTGTCATAGCTCTTTAATAAGTTGCTCCAATATTTTTGAGGCCGAAGGGCCTTAAATTCCAACAGTAGGTTCCCCATGCACATGTAAAAGTTGTTTGAGGTTGATCTCTGGGAGCATTTGACTATATCTAGAAAATCCATCCATTAGGGATATCATTTCATAGCTAGCAGTTAAGTCCATAATTATATCAATGTCTGGCAAAGGGAAGTCGTCTTTTGGACATGCTTTGTTTAAGTCTTTGAAATCGGTACAAATTCTAATGCCCCCAATGGGTTTGCTAATTGGTACAAGGTTGGATATCCATTTTGCATAACCAATAGGTCTGATGAAATGAACATCTAATAACTCCTTAAGCTCATCTTTAACAAGTAATGCAATTTGTGGATGCATTTTTCTTAGTTTCTATTTAACTGGTTTAGCATTTGATTGTAATGGAAAATGACAAAGTACCAATTCTGGATCTAGCCCTAGCATATTAGCATTAGACCATGCAAAGTTGATTTATTGTTGTAGAAAGAATGTGATAAAATCTATCTTTTCTTGTTCTAAAAAGGAAGCTACAAAGTGAATAACCTTAGGATTATATGGTGTTCCCAAGTTGATTTCTTTTGTCATCTCCACCAAGAGATGAGATTTTACATGTTATACTAAGGGTTTGTCCATTCTTCCATCCTCGCATGCCTAAGAAATATTTTCACCCTTGGATACATCTTTTATTTTTACCTTTTTAATGTCTAGAGGTGCCTTTTGGTTTTCTCCAGGAGACTCACTATTTTCATTTTTTTCATTATTTTGACTAGAAGAAGGAATTGATTCCCCAAATTGTGTTGATATATATCTTCATGAGACTTGATAAATGTTGTTATGGTGCCATAATTTTCAAACTTGTCTAAACTTGACAATCCTTGTTGGTCCCAGTCAATAAGTTTAGGGTGGATTAAGGGCAAGATATCATCAGTATTATATAGGTCTGGTGTGGCAAAGGTGAAAGTAATCATATGGATATGGGTAGAATAACTATCAATATTGATTTCAGTATGATCTTCTTCTGAAGAGGAGCTAGGATCCTAAAATTCTATAATCCAAGCTTTGTGACAAGGTTGTTTTGGAAGGGGAGTATTGATATGTTTTTCTTCATGAGTAGGCTATATGGATCAATGAAAATAATGTCTAGGGCATAAGAGCTAGAGGAATAGAAATCCCATTCCCACTCATTGGAATTAGTTTCTTTAAGGTACTCCTCAGGTATCTTTTTATCATCAAGAGTACATATTTCTTCACATGAGTTTAACTTAGTATTGAAAGGACCAATTCGTAATGGTTTAAATCTAAATCCTCTGGTGTGATGTTGTTCTTTTGGCCAACCTAAACAAGTACTATGATTCCTTGTTTGTGTCGAGACCACTATGTCTGTCATAACCTTTCTTCTACATAATGGCAAATCCTTTACCATAGTTTTCTATAGGCAATTGTACAGGTGGAACATTTTCCTCATCTTTGTAAAAATATTTGGATACATCCTCTTCAATTTTTCCTTCATTATGGTCACCCCATTTTGTGAAAGTAGTGGGAGGATGATATTGAATTACGACTTTGGGTTTATTTTACACACGATGTGGTTTTCCATAGGACCTAAGAACTTAGGTAATTTTCTAATGTGGAATGACTGTGCCATAGTGTATTCTCCACATCCCTGATCTTCAACCTTGAGTTTTCTATTAGACAATTAAGCCAATGTTTGAGGATCCATGATTCGATAAGTGTCATTGGATGACAAAGCTTCTCTATTTATAGGTACTTGTTTAGATGTTCCTTTCAAGTTAGCACAAAATTGGAAAGGATTTGGATTTCCAGGGATGGTGATTTATGTTCCATTGTATGAGAATTTTATGAACTAGTGGTAAGTAGATGGTGTTAAAAATATATTCTTTGTTGTCATTGATGTCAAACAATATGGTCCAAATGGGTTCTGGTTTGGACATCATTTGAGTTAGCTAAATGGTAAAGTATTTACAAATATATCTTTGGACCAGAGATTTCTATGGATTTATTTTATGGTTTGGTCATAGGTAGTTTGCATTGGTAGTTTATCTATTTGGTATTAGTATGTTTAACCATTGTTTTGGTTTCTTAGTGATGATGAAGACAATTACAAGCTTTATTTTTGTGGTATGAGTGTTGTCTGTTTTGGTTCAAACTTTCACAATTGTGAGATGATAAGATTAGTACACGTGTTTGGGTTATGCTATCAAAATTAGATGTAACATATATATTTAGTTTGGTGATTGTGGGTGAAGTATTCTTTTAGTCTGGTGTTGCTTGTTTAGGTCCTAATTATGCTCTATGCATTTCATATTTTGATCTAATTGTATATCTTGGGTCTAAAATGTGCATACACGTTACAACATTTCCTTTGGTCAACTTGGTGAGGATGTTTATGTTGGATATTCTTGGTCATTGTTGCTGCTAGGATATTTTGTTGTCATTGATGTCAACATATTCTTGTGTATTGCTCCAATGATTATAGATTGGGAAGATCTTATGATCTGGTTTGTTATTTTGGTTTGTTGATCACTATTTTGCAGAGCTCAATATTTCCTCCAGTATATTCCAGTGTGATTAGATCTTGTGCTGATTTTTTGGGATATTGCTTGGGATGGTCTTGTGTATCTTTATTTTAAATGGATCGTGATTTGGTGATCCACAAGTAATCTTTCTTTGTGGCAGTTACTGATTGGTTATGTTCTTGAGCTTTCAAATGTTGACCAATGAAGATTTGATAAGTGGTGTTGGTGTAGCTATTCTTGATGATTCTAACGTGATTTCTAGTGTTTCCTAGTTGTGTCTTTTTTTTTGATGATCTAAATTGATCGTCGTGCGATTTTTGGTGGTTTCTATCAATCGGTGATTATTTTCATGTTATGCGGTTTTCTTGGTGGTGTAGCGTGTTGGGATTGATATTGGCATAATTTCCATTGGAGTTGAGCATTTGGGAATTTGATTTAGGTCCATGTTATGCTATGTAAATAATTATATTGGTTTGGTGGTTGATCTTATATCATGTGTTGTAATTTTGTAATTGAGGGTTGCAGGTTTAGCTGACCTTGTTATCAAGGTTGATGATTTGTATATATAGGTGATATATTCATGTAATTTAAGTGTCGATGTTATGTCTACATTATCAGAGAGATTTTTATGTGCAAACAAGTGATTTATCCTTCGGTATAGTATTGAGGCGAGGTTGGTGTTGTAGAGCAGACATCTGTGCTTAACCAAAACTATAATCAAGAATTTGGAGATGCTATTCTTTTAGTTCATTTCTTCTGGATTGTAGTCTGAATCTTATTATAAGTCAGTGAGAATTCCCTGAGGGTTGTAGCCTCCTAGGCCATTATATTTGAGTAGTGAGCTCTAGGCAATGTGCTTGAATACATGTGCATTCCCCATTGTAATATTTTCACATGCTACTACAGAGTATCATCTTACTGTGGGTAGTTTCCTACTGTGGTTTTTCCCTTAACCCAGTTTTCCATGTCAAAATCCTAGTGTTGTGTGTTGTGCTTTCAATTTGTTTATCTTTTATCAGATATATATTTTTTGATTATGTTCTATATTTCGGTGGAGACTAATTCGCCCCCCCCTCTCAGTCTTCCTTCTTGGCTGCTACTAACAATTGGTATTAGAGCTAGATCCTCCTATAGAAGCTTAATTGCTTGAGATCTAGGATAACAACTCAAGGTGTTTATCTTTAAGAAGGAAAGTCTGAGATTTGATGGGAGTAACTATTCTATATGGAAGGACTGGATGGAAGTGCACTTTAAATGTCTTGGTGAAGATTATTCGAATATTACAAAGAATGTCTATACTGTTCCTCCGAATGGACCGTCTACTCCTAGTGAGATCAAGGATGTTGAACATAATATTAGAGCAAAGGAAGCATTGCTTAGTGCCTTGACTGATTTTGAGATGACAAATGCAATGGGACTTTAGATTGATGAATAATGATGAACAACAAATATCCTAACTGGTACTGAGAGGGGGGGTGAATCAGTACATACAAAAACTTCTCCACAACTTATCAAGTTAAAACAATGCTAACCGGTTGTCTTCATCACTAAACTTAACCATGGAAATACCGGTTAAACATAGAAAGACTTCAGACAACTTAAACCAGTAAGATTGAATACTTCAAATATCATTCAACACTTGATAACTACTTCACTCATATACATATGCATGTGTTGTATTAGTAATACCATAACCATTAGCTCTGCATGCATAATCACTTAAACAAAGAATATTTAATCTTCACACGAAAAATGCACAACTCATGACACATAGATTTTTCACGTGCAAACCTAGATGGGAAAAACCACAGTGGGGATGAGTACCCACAAGTTTGTTTTGAAATATTTTAAAGTCCACTCTATTAGGAGCCTAATCTGGTTAAAGACTTTACAATAAGGTTCTGTTAGGAACCGATCCTGTTAAAGATCACCCGGTTAAGGGATGGCTATATACCATGTTAAAGGTTGAAACCCTATTAAAGGTTACCTTGCTAGAGGATTTAAAGAACTCAATGAACTTGAGTCACTTGGTTAGAGGTTTTATAATAAGCCTGTTAAAGCTACCCGGTCAAGGGATTTTCCTTCTGTTGAAATGGTTAGAAGACAGTAGGTAAAACTCTGATCTGATAACAACACTACATGCTAAGGCAAATCCTTTTCAGTTCCTCTACTCTGCAATCACACTCTGCAGTTTTCACTCACTAGTCTAGCAATTATCGCATCACTCAGATACACACACAACTTTTGCCAACACTTACAATAAAAAACATCATGGACCTTATAGACAACAATTAGGTCGGTAGCATAAACCCTAAACCCTAAATAATTTAGGTTTATAATTACAAGCAGTCCAATCCTGACCGTCCAAACACATTACATAGAATGAAACAATCTCAAATAGATCACAAGTCATTTTGCATCGTCCATCCTTCACCGCACATAGAAATCAATAACCCATCATGCTTTCTTCTCATACCGCTAAGAAGAATATTCATTCCCGAGGTAGACATTTAATGCAATCGATCTTCACATGCAAGATCCTCAAGGAAATCCTTCACATGCACCAAAATGATGTGGCATCTTGATCTCATCCTTATTTCTTAGCTAACTCATCACAGAATATCACCGATTGCATCGCACAAGCTAGATTGCCAAACTAGAAACCCTAGAGCTGAGACTACCAACTGACAGTCACACTTAGTGAAACCCTGACACCGGTTCACTACATCTCTTCATACCGGTTCTCCAACTTGATCATCAATAACAACTTCTTCCAATCTTCATACTGGTTGACCTATACTTATTGACATCAATGACAACATATATTATGATCATATTATCATACTGGTTCATCATATGCCAGCATAGATAACACATGAGGTCTGGGTGAAGCTTGAGATTCTTTATGAAGGTGATAAAAAGGTAGAGGTTTCTAAGTTGCAGAGTTTGAAAGGAAAGTATGAGATGTTGAAGATGGGAGATGATGAGAACATTTCATGTCTAAGGCGAATGATCTTGTCCTAAGTATCAAATGTGTTGGTAGAACCATTGAGAAAGATGAAATTATTGCTAAGGTGCTAAGATATTTGTCTCCCACTTATAAACATAAGGTTTTTGCTATTGATGAGATCTGGAGCATGACTACAGTGACAAGAGGTATGCTAGTTGGAAAGATTGTTGCATTTGACCTAAGTGAGTTTGGAGAATCACATTGAAAGTATAAGACTACATTCAGAGCATCTGCATCTGTATCTGGTAAGAAGAAATATGATCCTGATGAGTGAAGAATATATAGATATGAGAGAGAGAGAGAGAGAGAGAAGAGGGATGGAAGAGAAAGAAAGAGAGTTGGATGAAATTGAAGCACTAATTGCTCAAAGATTTCCTAAAGGTTAAGAAAGGAAATTTTACTTCTAGATGCCTGGAGAGAATGTCTAAGTATGAAAGGCATGATAAGTTTGATAAGAATGATAGGAATGATAGATATGATAAGAATGAGAAGTATGATAAGCCTTACAAGCCTAACCAGAAGTATAGAAATTAGAATAACTATTAAGGTATTATAGATGAAGAAACAGAGGGAGATGGAGTTGTGTTCCTTGCCATTAAGGAAGATGGACCTATACCTATTGACTCCACTAGTTGCACTATTGAGGAGAAAGCTTTAACAACTAAAGTTGAAGAAAAAGATGAATGGGCAATTGACACTAGTTGTTCACATCATATGACCGGTGATAAAAGAAAATTTGTGAGTATGGAAAGGTATGATGGTGGAATAGTTAGATTTGGAGATGACAAAGTCTGTGTGATTCATGGGAGAGTTTCTATTTCTTTTGATGGTAAGCATAACACTGATGATGTCTTATATGTTGAATGTTTGAAGCATAATCTTTTGAGTGTTGAACAGATGGTTGATAAAGGTTATGATCTACAATTCAAGGATGGAAAATGCAAGATCTTAAAAGCCTCTGGTATAGAGATTGCTTCTGGAACTAAGACTGAAGGTAACATTTTTCATTTAATTGCTGGTGACAAAAGTTATTTGATTACTTAGATTGATGAGAGTTGGTTGTGGCATAGAAGAATGTGTAATGTAAATTTTGATTCAATGATTAAGATAAGTTCTACACATGTTGTTAGAGATCTTCCTAAGATTGTTAAGCCTACTAATCCAATATGTAAGGAATGTTAGTTGGGTAAGAAAACAAAGATTTGTTTCAAAATAAAATAGTATATATCATATGGATTGCTAGATCTTGTGCATACTGACCTATGTGGACTTACAAATGTTAGAAGTGTGCAGGGTGATAGATATTTCATGTTACTAATTGATGATTATTCTAGGATGATGTGGGTTGTCTTTTTGAAGGAGAAATCAGAAGCATTGGAAAAATTCAACATATTCAAAGCAAAGGTTGAGACTAAGTTTGGATTGAAGGTAAAGTATCTTAGATCTGATAGAGGTGGAAAATTATGTTCTGGTGAGTTTAATTCATTCTATGAGAAGCATGGGATTAGAAGACAATTATCTGCTCCTAGAACCCCTCGGTAGAATGGAGTTGTTGAGAAGAAGAACATAACTGTCTTGGATGCTGCAAGGATTATGTTGATTCAAGGAAATGTTGTGAATATCTACTGGAAAGAATCCATTAGCGTTGTTGTTTACACATTCAATAGAGTTCACATCAAAGGCAATACCAGTAAGACCCCTTATGAACTATGGTTTGGTCATCTTTCTACTCTGAGATATTTCATAGTATTTGGTAGAAAATTTTATATCAAGAGAGATGAGGATATTGGAAAGTTTGATGATAGAAGTGATGAAGGAATTTTCTCGAGATATTCAATAAAGAGCAAAATCCTACCGGTGCTATAATAAGAGACTGAGAAAAATAGTGGAGAGTGAAAATGTGAAGGTGGATGAGAACCTTGGAAAAGAGATCAGAGCATGTGGTTATGATGATGGACAACATATTGTTTTAGCTCCTATTCAGACTAAAGAGCCTAAGCAGAATGATCTGATAGAGACAGTTAATCCGGATGTTGTTGCTACTGGTGAAGGAGTGAAGGAATCAGATAATCAAAACAATCAGAAGACTCTGAGGTATGTAAGACTAAATCATTCTGAAAATCAGATTATTGGTGATAAGAATAAAGGTGTAATGAATAAATGAATGTTAGTTGCTAAAAAGTATGCTTGATTTCTAAAGGTGAACCTAAATATATTGTTGAAGCTTGCAAAGATGAAAATTGGCTGAGAGCTATGGAAGAAGAACTAGATCAAATTAAAAATAATAATAGTTGGGAACTTTGCCTAGACCTAAGGATAATAATGTTGTTGTGTTGACCCCAATTTTAAAACTTGATAAATTTAAGCATTGTGTTGAATCTTGTATTAAGAGCCTCCTAGATAGAAATTTGTCCAATTTTCATCTAATATTAAATTGTTTGCCTCATGAGTTCGACAGCTAAAATTTTTAATCTTTGTGAGATTATAAACCTTGCATAAGTATCAATCTCAAATCATGATTGATGAAGGGAAAATAGTTGGGATGATTTGTTCAGATATTCAAGTTGGTTGATTCTTCACAGTGCTTGACACTAGTTTTGAATAACATTAGTGAAGGCCAATGAATCGGAGATAGGCTCTTTTTAGGTACATTAAAAGAGTTTTAGTGTTCATCAATTTTGAAGTTGGCAAGTTCTGAAATGGATAAAGGGGGCCGATACGAAGTTGCAAGAAAGTGGTGATATATCTATTTTATCACTTAGCATCTTATCAAATTTGCAAAGTGTTGAACATTGGCCGATACATATGGTGAGTATCCAATTCGCATTCAATCTCTAAGTTCTCTCCACTCAAACTGGTAGTTGCATCAAACTTACCAATGCATGAGATGATATCAGTGAAGTTAGCCAAAATGATAAATAAGCCAAATGCAAATATCAGCAACCAAATTTCAAACTTGAGTGACTAGCAAGAAACATGTTTGACCGAAGTATGAATTGGTAGTTATTGGCAACTTGGAAAAGATGATCAACATGTCGATACTCTTCTACTTAAAAAGTGGGGCCTCCACAAAGATCACAGGAAGCTCCAATTGGCGTAAGGAACTCACCATGTTGCCCACAAATGAATGCAAAGTTAGTTTTAATATCTAACTCTCGAAGTCCTTCTCTACAAATATATTTTAAAAGTCATAACACAACCAACTCTGTCAAGCCAATAGCTAAGATTGCATGAGAATTGATTCCATAGGTTATCTCAAGCATCAGTGCAGGTTTCCTTCCAAGGATCTTGACATATCCTTACACAAGCTTTGGCGACATCATAAAGAGACGGTATTTGAATACAATATATGGGAAAAGCTCTGTTCAAAGAATATTCATTGGCATCCTCTATCTTGCATGTGAAACAAAGTTTAGGGTATTGCAAAAAGGAAAGCTCTCCTCAAGTGTTCAGCATAAGAAATAGTGAAACCATGATAGTATACATGCATGTCGAAGTACGTGAGTTGTTTGAACATGAGTGCTCAAGCAACAAATACATCATCTCATGGAATGCAATGATTATAGTGAGTGCACAAAATAGATCTCTTGAAAAGGCCTTAGAAACTTCAAGAAAATGCAAATGACAAAATGTGAGGCACCTTAGATGCTTGATTGATCGCTCCAAGGAATGTCATCACAAAGAAGGAAATGAAATGATTGTAGGCCGTACACAAAACAGGTTGGTTGGAAAAGCTCCAAGGGTTGTTGTCCAAATATGTGGCACAATATGAGAGGAAAAATTATTGAATCATTGTGGGAGCACATTCAAATGTCAAATTCATAGAATGTATGCAAAATGAGTTGTTGAAACACTTCACAAACTCTTGTTTGAAGACAGATAAGTAATTTAGTGTTAAAGTGAAAGACCTAAGCATATGACATGGCTCGTGAAACACTTCACAAAAAAATTTCTAGAAAAAATGTTGCGGCATGGAATGTCACGATATTATCATTTTGATCACTCTTGTGAAGTTCTTACAATACTTTCTGGGAATTTAATATACATGCCAAAGATCATTTCAATCATGTAATCATCCATTTGGTTGGTTGTCTTGTGATAGTGAGTGCACAAAATAGATCTCTTGAAAAGGCCTTAGAAACTTCAAGAAAATGCAAATGACAAAATGTGAGGCACCTTAGATGCTTGATTGATCACTCCAAGAAATGTCATCACAAAGAAGGAAATGAAATGATTGTAGGCCGTACACAAAATAGGCTGGTTGGAAAAGCTCCAAGGGTTGTTGTCCAAATATGTGGCACAATATGAGAGGAAAAATTATTGAATCATTGTGGGAGCACATTCAAATGTTAGATTCATAGAATGTACGCAAAATGAGTTGTTGAAACACTTCACAAACTCTTGTTTGAAGACAAATAAGTAATTTAGTGTTAAAGTGAAAGACCTAAGCATATGACATGGCTCGTGAAACACTTCACAAAAAAAATTCTAAAAAAAATGTTGCGGCATGGAATGTCATGATATTATCGTTTCGATCACTCTTGTGAAGTTCTTACAATACTTTCTAGGAATTTAATATACACGCCAAAGATCATTTCAATCATGTCATCATCCATTTGGTTGGCTGTCTCATTATAGTTCTAGTAGAAGATTTTACTACTGGATTAATTCAGTTTGAAAATAATGATGACACTTTGCACTGTAAAGAAAGAATTTGATATGAATGCTTTTATAAACAATTCACTTATACCCATGCATGAGAAATCTAGAGATGTTGGTGATGCATTTCAAGTGCAAGATAAGATGCAAGTAAGAGATACAATTTCATGCAATGGAATGATTGCATCATACCTATTACAAAAAGATGGGAGAAGATAGGTCAAAGTCCAGGTTTTGATATAATTTATCATTTATCATGGATAACATCTACATATATCATTTCTAAATCTTTTTGTCTTTGAGATGTTACAAAGGGTCTATATGAAAGGAGTTTTATCCATTATAGATGATGTAAAGTTGGAATATATTTCATCAAAAGAAAGTTGATGGTGAATGGCTACTTCATTATGCAAATGATCAAAGTACCAACTTGTGGATGGTTGGATAGTGAGATGGTTACAAGCACCATAAATGAAGCAGACAAAGATGGAAAGTACCTCAATATAACTCACAACATTTTTGCTTCATCAAAGTTATAAAGTTTCAAGTTGTTCTTTTTTAAAAGTGACTATGTCACTTATTGTAACCACAAGTTAGAATTTGAACTTCACTCTTGTAAAAGTTAGGTAAATCTAACTTGCCTTCAAAAGGGTAGTTATTTTAAGTAGTCACTTGGGTAGTTTTTTTAATTGGTTACCCAAGGTAGTTATCCTAGTTACCAAGTAGTTATGGGGTAGTTATTCTCTCAAGCCTATAAATACAAGGATATTTCATTTGTAAAGGGATACTTTGGACAGAGGGGAAAATCTGCAAAAATTGTTAAAGGATCTTGTAATGAATTTTGATTTTACACTATGTACAAAGAGGTTTATGAGATTGTATAATCTCACAAAGACAATAAAGAATTCTTTCAAGTTTGTATGTTCTTGATGTTCTTCTAACTTATCATTGCCGATTTTTTCATATGTTAAATTAGTAACTCCTTTTTGTGCTCACATGAATTTCAACAATATATGCAATTGATGTAGTGAAACACAATCACTTCTTGGTATCTTGAGTTAGATGTGTCAAGATAACTTGTCTTTCCATATATCAAGATTTGATATCTTTATTTCTTCATCATTGCATATCAACACTTATTTTTTTCTCAAACCTCCTTTGCAATCATTATCAGTTATGGAATCTCAGTTGGTCATACATCTACCATTGGGGTTTCTGTTAGTCATCTTTCTCTAGTTTTGTGTTTTCTCCTTTATGTACTTTCAGGATAAAAGTACACAAAAATCCTATAAACCACATCATACGAGGGAGTTTCCCCTCTCAAATGCAGAGGAAGATTGCAGTTTGAGTGAAATCTCTCAAACTATTGGAACGTTTGTCACTGCTCTTTGGGCAAATAGGGTCAAATTTGGAGAATCAATCGCAGTGACAAATCTGTTTACCAACAAAATTTTTGTGAATCTGTTGGGGATCAAAATACTAGTGTGTTTTGTTGCTCAGAAATTTCAAGGTACCTTCTTTAGAATGAAGGTTGGTGACTCTATCTGAAAGATTGGATTCAGAACAATGGTTTGGTAGAAAGGAAAGTTGGAAAGTGATAGTGAAAATGACAATGAAGACTATTTATATCAAAAGAAGTAAGTTCCTGATGAACCCATGCAAGTTGAATTCTTGAAGAGATTTTATGGTGGCATGAAGTTTACTCCTGATAAGATTCATCCCTCCTTGTGTCAAGTGTTGCAAGATATTGAAGAAAATCATGGAAAAGAGATCGGTTTTCTTGCTTGTGGTCATTTACCTAAATCAACAACAATCAAGAAATATGAAGACAAAAGTTATCTTTTTGCTATACCAGTTGCTCAACATAATCAAATTCTTGATGATCCTAAACAAGTCAACTTCTTGTAGAGTTTCTACAGTGGAAAGAAACTTGATCCTCATAAAATTAATCCTTCTCTACTCTAGACTCTACAAAAGATTGAGGAAAAATATGGAAGAGAGAACCAAATTATTGCTCTTGATTGTATTCTTGAATCAATAATGGATAATAATGATGATGCTCATTCTCCTCCACCTATTTCTCAACAAAATCAGATTTTCAATAATTCACATATCAAGTTTTTGAAAAGCTTCTATGGAAATAGGAAACTTGATCATGACAAAGTGCATCCTTCTTTGCTTCAAACATTGTAAGAGATTGAACAAAAAGAGGGAAAGAATTATTTTCTTCATGATGAACACATTCTAGATGAAATATCTTGTGATCCAAGTTTTGAAAATGACCCACCACAATATGCATATGTCAAGGAAGATGAAGCTATATCAGCTCATAAGGATACATGTCAAAAGAAAGTTCAAGATGAAGTGACTGAGGAAGAAAAAGAAGATCGCATCCATGGATGCCATGAGCATTATGAAGATTACCACAACAAAGAAGAAGTCTTTCATCAATTTGAAAACAAGGAGCTTGAAGAAAAGGTATCAAATTCTTTTTAGGCATGTGTGTAGCCCAAGAATGAAGTGAATGGTGAAGAAGAGATGCATAAAGATGAGACTTAAGTAGTCTTTATTCCCATTTGGTCTCTCAATTTTTTAGATGATGACTTTATTTGTGGAGAAGACATTCCTATTATTCCAATCAATGGAGATGACAATAGCATTGATGATGTCAAATTTTTAGTGTCTTCTAAGAATCCTTTCACTATCATGACCAATGGACTAGCAACTACAAGTGAAACTTTACATATATCTTCTTTTCCTTTAGAATTGGAGACCTTTACTTTTGAAGATATTGATGATCTTTTAAATCAGCCCCAAGTGAAAGAAGATGAACCATCAAGCATCCACTCTTTATTATACATGCCACCTGAGTATGATTTTTTGAATTTCATGAAGGGTGTGATATAGAGGAATCATTAGGACAAAATAAAATAAAAATTTATGCAAATATCTATGAACAGGTTGAAGATGAAAACTATGGAGATATCTCAAAAAATGTCCCTATCTTGATGGAACAAAAATCTGGAATTGTGGTGTCTTCTTCAATTTTTCATTCCATGGATAAAGAACTCTTTGAAGTCCTCCTGATAGAAGAAAAAGAAAATTTCATCACACAAGATGATCCTATGCTCCTGGAAGTTCATTTTAGAAAGTCAAATTTAGTATTTGCATTGACAAAAGTTTCTTCATGTCACAAAATATATGAAGGTTGTCCAATTCTTGGGTTAATGTCGTCAAATCCAAATCATCAAAAGGATCTTTAGATGGAGAAATTTGATATGCTTAACATGATGCTAGAACATATAATCAATATCACAGAAAGTGGTACCCAAATATTTCAAGAGAGCTCAATGATTTATGATGAGATATGGTCACTTGGATTGTTGTTCAAAATTCTTCCACATCTCATATTTGTCAATGTTGCCAACCTATTGAGCTTATGGGTGTTACATGGATGCACGCTAATTTTCCATAGAGGTGTCTATTTCTCTCAGTCTATGAATGGTTTTGTATGACAGTCCTAGAGAAGTTTGAGGTAGGCTTTTCCTACCATGTACATATTTAGCTAGAAGTTTTTGCTATGTCCATCCCATTTTTGGTGTGTGTTTGGTCTCTCCAGTTTGTCTCCTTTGTCTCTTCTCATTGACTCTTTTGTCCATTGGATAACACACTGATCTTTGGTTAAGATTTTGGGTTCCTCCTTCATCCCTTACAGTCCTTGTCCCTAGTCAGAGCCAGTTGTTGACCCCAATTTTAAAACTTGATAAATTTAAGCTTTGTGTTTAATCTTATATTAAGAGCCTCCTAGATAGAAATTTTTCCAATTGTCATCCAATATTGGATTGTTCACCTCATAAGTTTGACAATTGAAATTTTTAATCTTTGTGAGATTATAAACCTTGCATAAGTATCAATCTCAAATCATGATTGATGAAGGGAAAATAGTTGGGATGATTTGTTCAGATATTCAAGTTGGTTGATTCTTCACAATGCTCGACACTAGTTTTTAATAAGATTAGTGAAGGCTGATGAATCAAAGATAGGCTCTTTCTGGGTACATTCAAAGAGTTCAAGTGTTCATTGATTTTGAAGTTGGCAAGTTTTGAAATGGGGCCGATATGAAGTTGCAAGAAAGTGGTGATATATCTCTTTTATGAGTTAGCATCTTATCAAATTCGCAAAGTGTTGAACATTGGTCGATATGTATGGTGAGTATCCAATTCGCATTCAAACTTGAAATTCTCTCCACTCAAACCAATAGTTGCATCAAACTTACCAATGCATGAGATGATATTGGTGAAGTTGGCCAAAAAGATAAATAAGCTGAATACAAATATCAACAACCAAATTTCAAACTTGAGTCGACTAGGAAGCAACGTGTTTGAGCGAAGTATGAATTGGTAGTTATCGACAACTTGGCAAAGATGATCAACATGCCGATACTCTTCTACTTGAAAAGTGGTGCCTCCACAAAGCTCACATGAAGCTCTAGTTGGCATAAGGAAGTCACCACGTGGCCCGCAAATGAATGCAAAGTTGTTTTTAATAACTAACTCTCAAACTGCTTCTTTGCATATCTCTTTTGAAAGTCACAATACAAACAAATCAGTCAGGCCATTAGATAAGATTGCATGAGAATCAATTCCATAGGTGATCTCAAGCATTAGTGCAGGTGGCCTTCCAAGGATCTGGACATATCCTTACACAAGCTTTGGCAATATCATAAAGAGACGGTATTTGAACACAATATGTGAGAAAAGTTCTATTAAAAGCATCTTCATTGGCATCCTCTATCTTGCATGTGAAACAAAGTTTAGGGTATTGCAAAAAGGAAAGCTCTCCTCAAGTGTTTGACATAAGAAACAATGAAACCATGACAGTATACATGCATATCAAAGTATGTCAGCTATTTGAATAGGAGTGCTTGAGAAACAAATACATCATCTCATGGAATGCAATGATTATAGTGAGTGCACAAAATAGATCTCTTGAAAAGGCTTTACAAACTTCAAGCAAATACAAATGACAGAATGTGAGGCACCTTAGAAGCTTGATTGATCACCCCAAGGAATTTCATCACAAAGAAGGAAATGAATTATTGCAGGCGGTACACAAAATAGGTTGGTTGGAAAATCTCCAAGGGTTGTTGTCCAAATATGTGGCACACTATGAGAGGCAAAATTCTTGAATCATTGTGAGAGCACGTTCAAATGTCATATTCATAGAATGTATGCAAAATGAGTTGTTGAAACACTTCACAAACTCTTGTTTGAAGATAGATAAGTAATTTAGTGCTAAAGTGAAAGACCTAAGCATATGACATGGCTCGTAAAACAATTCACAAAACAATTTCTAGAAGAAATTTGCTGGCATGAAATGTCACGATATTATGGTTTCGATCACTATTGTGAAGTTCTTACAATATTTTGTGGGAATTTAAGATACACACCAATGATCATTTCAATCATGTCATCATCCATTCAGTTGGCCATCTCGTTATAGTTTTAAGAGAAGATTTTACTACTGGATGGAGTTTGATAATAATGATGACACTTTGCACTATAAAGAAAGAATTTGATATAAATGCTTTTATAAATGATGTACTTATACCCAATCATGAGAAATTGGTGCAGGAGCACCCAAAGACACAAATTAAGTCTAAAAGATCCTAACATCACCCATGAGGTGAAAATGATCATCTGTAATAGGTTGATAGTTTTGTGAGGCAATAAGACCCAATTGATGTAAGGCATTGCCATGGTTGCATTTTATAAGCCACCATGGATAAATGACCATGTGGGTCAGTAGGAGTCTAGGTATGAGTCAGGGAAATAAATATTGGTCTTAGAAACATCAGACCAATCCTTGGTATAGGTTGACTACACCTTGGAGTTGCCAAATTTGAAAAGTGCAAGTTGACAACTTTTGTTGTCATATTAAAATGTTGTAAAAAGGGATAACTAATCCTCCAACAGTTCCAAAGTTTGAAAAGTGGTTGGAAACTGTTAGGGAGGCTATATTATGCCCACTTGGATTGATTCAAGGTTTTTGTCGGCATAGTTGTTGAAGTTGATGAAATTTGATGATGTTTTGGAGTTTGGAGCAATACAATATACTTGGAGTTTTCTAAAATTCTGTGTTTTTGTTGTTCATTTCCAATCAGTACGAATTGGTGGATGTTTGAAACTAATTGGATTAGTTAGGGAAATCTCATACCTTTCATTTGAATCAATTTTTAGGTTTTGTAACAATTGGATTGTAGGGATCCATACAAATCTAATCAGATTGGCAACAAACCTTGTCGACACTTAGGGTTTCATTGTAAAGATGCCCTTAATCTAACATTTTCACCAAAGGTCCAAACAACCTATGGGAAAATGTTAGAAGGGTCATTGTATCATAATATTTTGGTTTTGGTTTTCAGGGAGGCTCCAAGCCCAAAGAGATTGAATTAACCCTAGGCGAGCATCTCTATGTGGCCTGAACTGTAGAAGTGGAAATCACTTTCAAAAGATAAAGAAGATGGGATAAAGTCTTGAAACCTTGGATTTGGTTTTTTTACACCTTACCCCACCTTCTAGAAGTGTTGGTTTAGTCGAGGGACTAATACAAGGGGTACTTTCTTTGTAAATTAGGCCTAATTGGCTTATTTAGGTCTCGGAGGACAGTAAGGGTACATACCTTTCAACTTGTGGTTAGATTCTAAGCCTTTGAGTAATTGTGTAACTAGATAAAGGGTATCTGAATCTACCTTTAGTTTGTCTTTTCCTTTGTAATTTTGTTAACTTGTGTTTGGAGAACTTAACCAATAGGGATACTAGACAATAGGATAGTTGCAAGACAAGTATTCTCTAACACATCTGATAGTTGGATCTTATGGGTGTTTTGTGTTGGTTGGACCACCAATAGGTTTCCATCCCACTAGTACTAGAAGATTGTCTACCATTCACACAAGGGTAGAGTGTTTCATCATACCGGTACCAAAAGATACTAAACCGGTATGGATCCAGTCACACAAATTGTTGTGTGAGTTGAGTATTTGGTAGGTGTGTTGATCACACCTTGAACAATAAAAAGAACTTGTTTTGGACATAGTATTTGTGGGTGAGAGAAGGTTTTCACCTAGTTTGTTGTTTAGCTATGCATCATATTGGTATCAGAGTGCGAGTTGGATTGCTTGGTGAAAGTGATTTGTGGTGTATGTCCACAAAAGGAAGTGAGGTAGAGGCTAGAAACATGCCTCCTAAGAGTGTGTCTCAATATGCCATCAATAAGTTGTTTGAATAGATGTTTGAAAGAAGAGTGAGGGAGTTAGAGAAGGCCAAAGGCAAAGGAAAGGAGGGTGAATGTGACTCTGATGAATAAGAAGAACAAGGGGGAGAAGAAGAGACCCCAGGGTAGGAAGATGAGTGAGGCATTGAACAACCATTTTGAATGCAAAGTGATGCAGGAGCATCCCCGGTCTTTTGGTGCCCAAAACCACAAATTGGAAAATTTAAGTGTTTACCAAATCCTCAAATAATCCAACTAGCCTTGGCCAATGAATAGGGATGGTCGAAGACCAAATCCTTTTGCACTTAAGGCTCCACTGAACCTAGGTGGGTATACCTCTTCCTCTCAAGCACAAAAGAGATGATTTAAAGTGGATTTAAGCCTTTTAGCAAATTATAAAAACTGGCAAATTGTTGTTTTGCAATTATGCTTTGTTATGTGCTTTAAGTGAATGCCTTTGAAAGGAAATGAAAATGATTATGATAGTATAATGAGAGTAAGGATGCTTTGGGGACTTAAAAGAAATACATAAAGATCAGTTCATATAGAATTTAGGAAGAATGTTTCTCTATCAAGGACCTTGAATGCATGACCAACCAAAACTTTACAAGATAAATAGCAAACCAGTGCCTCTATCCAGGGGTATTTATGATACTTTGTGGACAGAAAATCCTATCAACTATTGAGACAATATTAATCATCAACTATGAAGGTTTAAGTATGTACTACACAACAATGAAGAACCCAATCTCACATTTAATGTAATAGCATGTGATGGCACATCATAGCAAATCATATTACAAATTTATCAAAAGGATAGAATAACTCATCAACACAAAAGTATGCACAATACTTAGAAAAAGAAAAAATGAACCTTCATATATTAATCCGTAAGAGATGATTGCATACATAAGATGCACTTGAAAATACACTATTATAGTCTATTTCCATAAAAAGATACTTCTTCATTCTATAGACTTCCCTAATACATATAACTTGCAGTCTTGCTAGGCAGTATGTTTTTTTTGAATACTAGATGCCTTTACATGCAAAATGACTCATTATAAATACACATGCTAAGAGATACAAATGGAAGGACACACCCTTCCATTATCCTAACAACTAACTGAACAACAACTAAACAACCTAACTAAAACAACAATTACATTACAAAAACTAAACAATGAACTAAGACTTTTGATCCAACCATTGTCCACACTTCTAAATATGCCACAAATATCCCGCATCCTTGTAGGTTGTAGCATTGAATATCACATCCTTGGCTGCATTCTCGATCATGTAAAATTTCTTGAACTGGTCGGCCGTGTCGTTCATATCAAGAATATCTATTTTGGCAATGGCTTGGGCTGCACTAAGTAAAGACTTACACTTAGAAAGCCATACAGTCTTATCTTTAATTACTCCTACATCATCTACCAGATGGGGAACCCCACGCTAAACAATTTGCTAGCACTTGTCGAATTCAAATTTCAATTCCTTTGTGAATTCATCATGTGTGACAAGAAAACCCCGAACCTTCTTCTTTACTTTTTCCCTAGTCGATGCATCTTGTAGCAACAGGTTAAGTCTATCTCGAATTCTGGTGTTTGAAACCATATTGTCCATTTTCCTCTGATTTACTTCCTAGAATTTGTCCAACACCTTCTCCATATTGTCATATCTTTTACTCATCAAAACACAAGTAGTATCAACCCTGATTCTCTTCATCTCTCTCTTCAACATAGTATGCCCATAAGCTAATTTTTTAGATTTCTTCTTCCTGTGACTGCCTGAATCAGTAATTTGAGGGATCGGGAGCCCACTTATTTTAAGAGTTTCCTCATATAAGGCCTAATATTTATTCTTCTCTGCTATCTCATGCTTCATTTGAGCCTTATTGAATTTTGAGATATTAATACCTATGTCAGTAGTGACCATAGGATCTACCTCTCCTACTTTCAAGGTCATCATGTGACCAAAGGCTTTGTCCACATCTATGATTTTTGGTCTTTTATTTGAGGGGTACAATTCCCATAACAACATTTCTTGTTCATCAAGATCATACCTCAATCCATTGAATATGTCATTAACCCCTTGGACATTCAAATTGAAGTCCTTATTGTCTGCATGTAATAAGCTATCAAAAATGAATGATGCACTCAAATCCCATCTTGGGAAAAGAATAATACCTGCTTCCACCAGAAACTTCCTTCCTCTCTGAGGAGTCATTGTCTCTATTTCTACATCAATATCAGCTTTAAGCTTCTGTAACATTTCCTCCTCATTCTTTGGTGTAATATTTTTCATTTCTTCCCTCATCTTCTTCCCTTTGAAGTGGTATAAGAAGAATTTAAATTCTTTAGACTTGATGAATTGATCATCTGAAACAAATGAAGTATGCTTTATCATCCTCTTATCTATTTCTAAATTTAACACAATTAGGAGCTTATCCTATGCTTCTGGTTCCTTCTCCTTCTTAGGTGCATAGAGTTTGGAAACTACTTCATTCTCCCCTGAATCACTTTGAGCTGGGTCTCCCTCCATGTTTTCCAGCCTTTGTCTCTTCTCCTCCAATTTCTTCTTCAAGTTCTCCATAACCTCTATAAGCTCCTCTACTTCCTTATTTTTGCACATCTTCAAACTCATCCTCTTGATGAAAGTAGTCTACAAAATCTTGTCTCTTACTGCTTGCATGGATGTAACCCTCAGGATCATAATGCGTTCTACATGTGTGCTGGAACAAGTTGTACTCATCCACCAGCTTCCTATCAATAACCTCATATGCTTTGGTAGATACAATTTTAAAATCCTAGAAATGAAGTGTACTAGGGAGGAAGGCTTGCTTGTGTGAACCTCCAAAATGCTTGGCATTAGAGACACTTAATTTCCTTACAATTTCCAAAAAAGCAATCCTATCTAGTGCAGGCTTCGGCAGCACATAGGGATAACCTTCGAATCTATAGCACCGAATAAAAGTGAAGTTTTGGCATGAGTACCAATCATCCCAATTGTGATTAACCTTTGTATTTTTGTGCTTGTGAGGCCTAAGAAACTTCTTGAAATCCTCAGAAAATGATCCTTGCAGAGGCTAAGCAAAGAGCAACAAAATAGGCTTACAAGGAATTCCTCAAATTTGAGGTAATGAGAATTCACATATCTGTAATCCCAAAGAGAAACCCATAACTGCACTAGTTGATCCTATCCATTCTTCCCTATTGTATTTACATTCAAACATTCTGACCATAATTCCCTGAATCTCCCATAAAATAAAATAATATGCATTAACATCGAATAATGCTTGAAATGCTTGTCTAGATTATCTTTCAAGTTCATGAAGCCTTCATGCAGTCTGTCCACCAAGTATGAAGCAAAATCAAAAGCTCTAGGCTCATGTCTCTGGATATCTACTACTAAAACCAGCAGTCCTATGTTTGCCACATCAGGAGATTCAACTCCTCCAACCTGGCCACAAGCCATATATGTATACTATCAATACTTCTTGAAAATAGTCATATCATAAGGAGGACCATCTTCCTCTGTTAGCCTCCCCTTCTCTTCTTTGTGGATAGCGAGGTTCCAACCCTGGTATGTAGTATCCATTTTTCTATATTTCTCTTCCAAATCCACAAATGATAAAGGCACATTTGCCTCCAGATCCACTACAAAAACTTCCTAAATTGTGGCTACTACAAAGTGAACAAAAGCAGTCTCATTGGGCAACAAAATGCATCATTTGTTTGCATCATAATGTATTACCAGGAGCTTCAATAAGTCAATATTTACAAAGACATTAGGTACCATGAGTTTACCTAAATTGGTACTCCATGGGTTTCAAATTAGCATATGCTCATCCTTGCAGAGGTAATGAAAAATAAATAACTCATGCCCATGCACTGTTGTGAGTACATCTCCAATCTCTCTGTATCTGTTCTCCAACTAGTCATGAATAAGCAAATTTACCTTAGCTTTGCATGACCTATCTTTTGGAGAGCACATCTGATCTATCATATCTTGATTTAATTTTCTTTAAGTCTCACTGACTTCACCCTTTGATTTTTTCATCGTGGTACTCGATACTTCAACAATATTTTGTTTCCCTTTTGAGCTTGACCCTGTCATCTCTGCAAATTTCTTTACTCTGTGCTCAATAGCTCAGAATATTTCTCAATAAACACCTGATATCTTTCTCCAATAACTCTGTGTGAAATGTTGTTATAAAACACTGGCTATATATCCCAAGGAGTCCAATCTTGTACTTAATTACTACAATCTTGATGGATCTGCTTCGTGTGGCAATAGACCTACTCAATGGATGCATTTAATGGAGGCCATTATGTTAGTTTTTCACATCAGGACCTCCAATGGCTAATCAACGAGACTTTTCCTAATGATTCAATTGTTTGGCGCCATTTGTTCTGACTTTACCGCTTTTCACCTTTTGATCGGCACAAGCTACTCCGACCAACTCATCGGGTCTTGGGATAGCAATTTTTCTCCTATCCCAATGGTTCACTTTATCCGGATGGGCAATCTTTCAGTCTTGGCTTTGCTTTTTGTTTTAACACTCCATCGGCATAACTCTCCCTGATGCCTTCGCCTTTAGTTTTCTTTTACGTAACCCATCGGGTATCGGCATATTTCATTTTATGTCCCTCCGATGCCCTGATGATCTCAATATACCAATCTACATTTTGACTAAGACCATCACATTATTGACATAACTCACCCCGAAGAACCTCTTGCAACTCACCACTCACCTTAACAGTCCTATTGGGTTTTGGCATAGCATAAAAGTTCTTCTTCCGATGTCCCGATGAGTCCTTACTAAATGCTTACTTTATTGGTATAATTTATATCGATATCCCCGCAGGTGCTTCTATCTTCATCGGGGGTTGGAATAGCCTTTTTCTATTCCTCCCAAAGTCCTGATGAGTCTCCGATGCACCTTTATGCTTTATACCTCTGAGTCTGTTTTATCGATATAGGTAATACCGATAGTTCCGCCCTCTGATTCTCCATGTCATTGGGGATCGGCCTAACCATTTTTGCAATACTCCAATATGGTCTTTTTCTCCGCTGGGCCCGCCTACAGTTCCCCTTAGTCATCAGGTATTGGGATAGAGTTTTATTGCTATTTCTGATCTCCCGATGCTATAAGTCCATGATCTGCATTGCCTTATCATTACAAGTTACATCAATAGCCTCATAGGTTATCGGTGTAGAAATTTTTACGCTTTTTCGATAAGCCGATACATGCCAATAACAAGCACCCTCCTTCTGCCTCATTGGAACAAGCTATCCTGATGGTGTAACCTTTCCAAGAGCGTGCACTGTGCTGAAAAATTACTTAAGTGCCTCCATGAATCCACCCTCTAATTTATCGGTATATGTTATGCCGATAATCCTTCTTTTGCTTGCCAGTGTTGTTTCATCAGAACTACTTATGTCGATAATTAAAATTTTACAATTTTGAACAAATGAGCCATCTATCTTGAAGATTAGTGATCCCAATTATCCCACAGGCTCTGATAAATACTAGAAAACAATCTTAGATTATACCATAATGACTTCCCTTCTGATTAAATGCTTCCATACTAGGTTCCTTGTGTAGTCTATACTTAGTGCATGCCCTTAGTGTACCCAAGTGATACCTTGACATTCTTGACACAACTGATCCTTAGAGAGATTTAATCATGCTAATAAGATTCCTACACATGCAAACCAACAGTAAATGCATATGATAAGAAAAAAGGGCCTCATATAGCACAAAATGTTTTGTTAAAAATGTGTGTTAATAGTGGCTCTTTCTGGGGATGTATGTTCTCTTTAAGGACATAGCAAGATCCTAGTTATCTCTGGAAAGCAGACCAAAAAAAGAAAATTGAAAATAGAAAGAAAAAATAAATTTAAACTATTATGATACAAAAATACTCCCTGCTCATCAAGAGAAAAAATGCTTAAGATACTGAGCATGAACCGAACTCCTGCACCTGACCATCAATATCTTGCAAGTAATAAGAATTTTCTCCACTTTTTTTTGAAATGATGAAAGGTCCTAGATAGAGCACATTGAATTTTCCATGCTTCCCTTTATCCTGATCTTTGGCATTCCATTGTAGCTCCCATTCCCCTTCTTTAAAAGATCTGTCGCATGCATTCCTATCATGTAAAGCCTTTACCATTTGATGTCTTTGTAGGTTTCTTTCCTAGGCTTCTTTTCTACATTCATCCAACTCAGCCAATGCCATCAACCTATCTTCCATAAATTTTACTTCTTTTGAAAATTCCTCTGTAACAAATTTATAAACTGGGAGAAAATTGTTCAAAGGTAATCACGCTTCTTTTCCATATACCAGCTCATATGGAGTGAATCCTATGGACTTCTTAACTATCACTCTATCAACCCATACTACTAAGACCAATTTTTAATCCCAAGCCTTCTTATTATTACCCAACATCCTTTTGATAATCTTCAATGAGTTTTTATTGTTGGATTCTGCTTGTCCATTTCCCTGGGGATGATAAGGTGATGAATATGACAAAGTGATACCATAATTTTCATTGAAATCAAAGAACTCATCTGATCTGAAACACATCCCATTATCTACCACAATCTTCCGAGGTACCCCAAATCTAGTCAAAATGCTTTCCAAAAGAAACTTTATCACAACTTTGTTGGTAGCCTATCTTGTGGGAATGGCTTCAACCCACTTAGTAAAATAATCTGTGGCCACCAAAATCCATTTATGCCCACCACTAGATTTGTTTGTTATCTCACCTATGAAGTCAATACCCCACATCTAGAATGGTTCCTCCGTATGCATGGGTTTGAGGGGAATGGCTCCATTATACTTAAGCTTCCTTGAAAACTTTTGACAAGCCTCACATTTCCTAATATAAGTATGGCAATCCTTAAAAACTTGAGGCCAGTAATAACCGGTATTAAGAATTTTATGAGTAGTAGTCTTAGTTGAGAAGTGGCCCCCACATACACCTTCATGTAAATCTTTTAAAACAATAGAAGATTGACACTCATCTAGATATAATAAAAGAACACCATCTCTATTTTTCCGGTATAAGTCTCCATTAAGTAATACTCACCTAGATGTTTGAAGCTTTAAAGTTCTCTTCTGACTATCATTTAAGTTATCTGTACATTTCATGTATTTCAGGTAATATACAATATTTGCATACCAAGGACACCTTTCAATACTAATTTGTATATCCTCCACCTCTACCTGATTTATTTGTGCTGCTTCAAGATTGGATTCTACCATCAACTTTGCTATACCTTGACCTCTTACCAATTTTGTGATTTATAGATCAATATTGAACTCTTGGATTTGGTTTATCCATCTACATCTTCTTCCAATAGTTTTTGATTGTCTGAAAATATCCTTAACAACAACATTTGGTACATAAGCAATAACAGTGGCACCAACTAAATAGGGTCTAAAAGATTTCATAGCTTTCACAAGAGCATAAACCTATTTTTCATTCAAATCATAATTAAGTTCTGATGCTTGCAATGGTTTGCTAAAAAATGCCACTGGTTGTTCATGATCCTCATCATTCTTTTGTAACATGACAGCAACAATACTATGGAATGAGGAAAATGAAAATACTTGAAAGGGTTTAGAGAAATCAGGTGATTTTAAAATAGGGGCTTCCTTGATGGCTCTTTTGATATTTACAAAGGCTTCCAGAGCTTCATTAGTCCATTTTATTTCAGCACCATTTTTCAACATTTTAGCAATAGGCTTTATGATTTCAAAGAAATTTGAAACAAACCTTCTCACAAAGTTGATTTGACCGAAGAAAGATTGGATTGCTTTAACAGTTTTTGGAATTTGAATTTTATCAATAGTAGCAATCCTTTCTGGATCAATTCTAACTCCATCTTTTGAGCCAATATGACCTAGATATTTTCCTTCAGTAACCCCGAAATGACATTTTTTAGTATTCAAAGATATGCCATATTCTAGTGCTCGAATAAAAATCTTTCATAGATCATCACAATGATTTTCTGCCTTTTTAGAGTTAGCAGTCATATCATCTTGATACACTGCTAAGATATAATCAATCATGCCCTCAAAGGCCACATCCATAGCTCTCTGGAATGTAGCTCCTGCATTTGTCAGTCCAAAAGGCATCCTAGCAAAAACATAGGTACGACAAGGTGTACTAAAAGTAGTTTTGAACTTTTATGCTTCCCTAACTTTGACTTGATTATAGCCTGAGAAGCCATCCATCATAGATAACAACTCATTCACTATGACTTTCTACAACAAAGCTTCCATGTTAGGCAAAGCATAGTTATCTTTCAAAGATGAAACATTTAGATTTTTGAAATCTACACATAACCTAATATCACCATTTTTCTTTCTTACTGGTACTAAATTTGATACCCATGTTGAGTGCCTTATAGGCTCAATAATCCCTGCATTTCTCATTTTCATTAATTCCTCCTTCATCTTAGGAGCCAAGGTTGGATTTATAGGCCTTTTCTTTTTTTTTAAAGGTTTTGCATTAGGCTTCAAAGGTATCTCATGCTGGAACAAATATTCCCTGTATGATTTAAGGTCATCATATGACCAAGCAAAAATGTGCCTATACTTCCTCGGCAGATTAATCAATTTTGTTCTAATTTTTGGTGTGAGCTTCCTTCCAATATACACTTCTCTTGGGTTTCTTTCACTTCCCAAGTTTACCTTTTCGACTTCCTCACATCCTCTTGAATTAGGCCTAAAATTCATTACATCCTTAGCATCAAACATTCTTTTAAGCTCTATCAATCCTTTTGGGATTTTATTAGTTTTTAGCTGCAATACTTCTTGCCCAAGTACAGTTGCTTTGTCATCCTTTTCCTCCATAAGTCCATTCCAATCAATCTTTTGGGGCTCATACTAATCTTCACAAAATAATAATTTTAGTAGATCCCTATCATCATCAAAAACTTGCCAAGTTTTTACATTATCGGACACTAACAATTTGGTCTTGATTTCTACTCGGGTAATATCATCCAGAGGGATGTCATTGTGCTTGATAGCCAAGTTAGCCATGAATTATGCCTAGATATTATTGGATCTTTTAGTCCAATTGATGGAGAAAGCATCGAATAATTCAATGTGATCCCAAGCTTCGTTCCTGTAGTTTCTTAATTTTTCATTTTTTGCAGCAAACTTGCCTCTAACTTGTGAAATGGCTAATTTTGAATCACCATAAACCATTAGTAACTTAATACCATGTTTATTTGCTAGTTTAAGACCCAATAAGAGGGCCTCATATTCGGTAACATTATTAGTACATTCAAAAGTTAACAAGAAAGAGTATTTTAAAAAAATTCATTAGGTGAAATAAGTACAACTCCTGCTCCATTTCCTTCCTTACTGCAGGCACCATCAAAGTATAATTTCCAAATTAAGTTTTCATTTTGTTTAACTATTTGTGTAACTTTATTGATCTCTAAAGGTTTAGAAATACTTACCTAAAAGTTATCCATATCAAAATGGCAAAAGTAAGTTGCTTCATCAGGATCAACCTCTTCTATGAGATATGGAGATCTTGGCTCTTTGTTTATCCTCACCATTGTCCCTTCTACTGGAATAGTAGCATATGATAGATCGAGCTGAATGTGACCACCCATCAAATTTGACCATTGCCTAGACAACAACATTCCATAGTTTGCAGGAACTTGTACCACTATGATGTTTGTCTTATATGTGGTATCCAAGCAAGCGGGAAACCTGAACTCTACGTCTTTCATAATACCCACCATAGGTACAGACCTATTTTCCATGGCATAACACTTACCATAAGGTGTGTCAACATGCAACCCGAGCTCTCTCATGACATCTTCAGGCATGATGTTCACTATTGCCCCTGAATCTATCATACAGTTCTTGACCATTTTATTATTAATTAACAATGTCAAATAGAATGGATCAACTTGTGTGAGGTTTGTTGTGATAGACGTGCCTAAGTAAATAAATGGAGGATCCTCTTTCAACCTATAAGTATCTTTGTTTATATCACCAACATTTGATATAATTTTAAAGGTCTCATCCTTATATTCTGGAAAATTTATCACTTCAAGCAAGGGCATAGAAACTTTTACCTAAGACAACGCTTGAGATATAAAGGTTCCATAGTTTGAAGAAGGCTTACTGATCTACTTTTTCTCCACTGGTTTGACCAGTTTTGGAATTTCAATTTGTTTAGTCTTTTCTAGTTTTGTCCCTCTCTTGGTACCCACATCCTTGCCCTTGGCCGCATTACTATTGGTTCCACCCGATTTTGTGACCTTGGCGAAGATGCTTGTTGGCTTGCCCTGCTCATTATTTACATTCTTATTCCTCAGCTGGTAATTACTTTTCACTTATTCCACAGCTGCAATAGTGAAAGCTTTCTTCTCCTCTTCAGTTAAATTTATCAAAGATGGCACTGCTTCCTCCTGAAACATTTTTCTCAAAGCAGGGATATCTTCATCATCATCAGAAAAAACATGTTGTATACTATATTGCAAATTCTCTCTTCTTTGATACACATCAGAATATTCTTCTGCTTCAGATAAATCCTGATTTGTTCCCCAATATGGATCAGATGAAAGGGCATTCATAGTCGGTTCATAATCCTCATCTTTATCTTCGTCTTCTATCAAGCCTTGGGAAATCATGCACTATTCTGCAGCATGAGGAAGATTACATATGTGACACAATGGATACTCCTCTACAAAGTTTGTGGCTTTCTTTAATGGGTCAGGAGTCTCTTTGTTTGTATTTGGTTTTACTAGTTTTCCATCTTTCCAATTTGTGTTATATGGCATGTCATGCAACCTTGGCCTATTGTAATTTATTTGCTTATTGTTCTTGTATGGTGGTCTTTCATTATGATTTTGCTGACCCTTTAGGTCCTTAAGAATGTCCATAATCTGAGTAAGATCATCTTTCTAGGGAATCCTAGAGTTGTATAGCTTTGGATCATCTCTCTTAGCAACCTTCCCAGCCACCTTCCTCTTATTTTCACTAGTAGCAGTTGTCTTGAATGCTTGTTGTAAAGTGCCAGGTCTATGAGACAAAATCTTATAATGAGTTTTGTTGTCCAAAGCACTCAAATAAAAGTTAATAAAACATGAATCAACTAGTCTAACATCCTTGGGTATTCTATTTAATACTTTATTAAATCTTTTATTAAATTCAGCAACCGATTCATTTGGATTCTTCCTTATGCTTGTTAATTCATGGGATGCAAATGAAGGATCATTGTGATCTCCAAATTCTTCCAATAATAGCATTACAAATTCCTACCAGCTACAAATATATCTATCAGGAAGGCTTCTATACCATTCCCCTGCATCCTCTGTCAAAGATTGAACAAACAACTTCATGAATACATCTTCATGAGGAATCTCAAATTCTTCAATGATATTTTTTACATTAATTACATGTTGCTCTGCTGAATCAACTCCATTTCCTAAGAATTTGGGGATTGCTAATTTCAAATCATTAGTGATATGATTTGGATAACCAATAATGCCAGTGAAATCCAATTGTTTGTATCTTTCAATGATTAAGGGTTACTTGGCAACATGATGGTTGCTTTGATTGTTCATAATTCCTCTATTGAATCCACCATTGTTGCCATAGTTTTCATTATTACCATTGTTTCCACCCCCATTATTATTGCCATTATTATTACCATTATTACTGTTCCTACCTCCACCATTGCCACTTCCATAATTGCCATTGTTACCTCTATTATGTCCATTATTTTGATTGTTGCCACATCCATTATTTCCTACATGGTTACCCCTATTTGTGTTAATCCGATTTGCATCATTTCCCCCATCTCCATTCCTTCTTCCATCCTCCTGCCTCTCTTCACTTTGATCCCTATGCACATCCCTCCATCTTCTATTTTCATTTATCAATAGGTTATCATAGGTTACACAAGGCTGGTCCATTCTTCTCATATGACGGGGACTATATTTTGGAGCTACTTGTCTACTTGTTTCACCTCTCTCTTCTCCTACCTTGTTTGTCTTGGGGCTTGAAATATTATTTCTCTCTATTCCTAGTTTCTGTAACACCCAATATGGTTGCCTTTTAAGTGCCCTCGCTATCTTGGCATCATCAGCATTCATATCAGCCATCTTAAGAATAAGATCATCCCACTATTTTGCTTCTTATTCCTCAGCAGTCATGATCTCATCATGGCTATATCTATTATCCTTTGAATTTATTTTATAAAAAGGATTTTCCTCTCTATTCTCAGATTTGCCAACAGATGAAGAATCTTACTCCCTACTAGGAAATCTCTTATATCCTTCAAATGCCATATTTGATTTTTTCCCTTTGTTTCTTTTCTTGGGACTCAACTGAACAAGATCTTCTTGTCCTTTGTGTAGAGACCTCCTCCCCTGCATAAATCTTAATGCCAAATTTCTAGGAGTCTCTATTATTTTCTCAACATACCAATTATTATTCATGTATTACATGTAGAGTCGCCACCTCCTAAGAGGAACAATATCCTTTACCAATCTTCCGAGCTCCATCCTCCAGCAGAGTCAGAAGTGAAACCCCCATAAATTTTGAATACTTCTTATCACAACTCCCCAATAGAGTCGCCAATCTGTTGGTGCCCAAAACCACAGATTGGAAAACTTAAGGGTTTGCCAAATCCTCAAATAATCCAACAAGCCTTGGCCAATGAATAGGGATGGTCAAAGACCAAATCCCTTTGCACTTAAGGCTCCACTAAACCTAGGTGGGTATACCTCTTCCTCTCAAGCACAAAGGAGATTATTTAAAGTGGATTTAAGCCTTTTAGCAAATTACAAAAACTGGCAAATTGTTTTTCCAGCAATTAAGCTTTGTTATGTGCTTTAAGTGAATGCCTTTGAAAAGAAATGAAAATGATTATGATAGTATAATGAGAGTAAGGATGCTTTCAGGACTTAAAAGAAATATGTAAAGATCAGTTCATATAGAATTTAGGAAGAATGTTTCTATCAATGACCTTGAATGCATGACCAACAAAAACCTTAGAAGATAAATAGTAGACCAGTGCCTCTATCGAGGGGTATTTATGACACTTTGTGGACATAAAATCCTATCGATGCCTGAGACAATATTAATCATCAACTATGAAGGTTTCAATATGTGCTACACAACAATGAAGAACCCAATCTCACATTGAATGTAATAGCATGTGATGGCACATCATAGCAAATCATATTACAAATTTATCAAGGGGATAGAATAACTCATCAACATAGAAGTATGCACAATGCTTAGAAAAAGAAACAATGAACCTTCATATGTTAATCCTTAAGATATGATTGCATACATAAGCTGCACTTGAAAATACTCCATTACAGCCCGTTTTCATAAAAAGATACTTCTTCGTTCTATAGACTTCCCTAATACATATAACTTGCAGTCCTACTAGGCAGTATGTTTTTTCTAAATACTAGATGCCTTTACATAAAAAATGACTCATTATAAATATGCATTCTAAGAGATACAAATGGAAGGATACACCCTTCCATTATCCTAACAACTAACTGAACAACAACTAAACAGCCTAACTAAAACATCAATTACATTAAAAAAACTAAACAATGAACTAAGACTTTCGATCAAGTCATTGTCCACACTTCTGAATATGCCACAAATAGCCTGCATCCTTGTAGGTTGTAGCGTTGAATATCGCATCCCTGGCTGCATTCTCGATCATGTAAAAGTTCTCAAACTGGTCAATCGTATCGTTCATATCAAGAATATCTATTTTGGCAATGGCTTGGGTTGTACTAAGTAAAAACTTACACTTAGAAAGCCATACAGTGTTATCTTTAATTACTCCTACATCGTCTAACAGAGGGGCAACCCCACGCTGAACAATTTGCTGGTACTCATCAAATTCAGATTTCAATTCCTTTGTGAATTCATCATGTGTGATGAGAAAACCCTGAACCTTCTTATTTACTTTTTCCCTGGTCGATGCATCTTGTAGCAACAGGTTAAGTCTATCTCGAATTCTGGTGTTTGAAACCATATTGTCCATGTTCCTCTGATATACTTCCCAAAATTTGTCCAACGCCTTCTCCATATTGTCATATCTTTTACTCATCAAAACACAAGCAGTATCAACCCTGATGATCTTCATCTCCCTCTTCAACTTAGTATGCTCATAAGCTAATTTTTCAAATTTCTTCTTCTAGTGGCCGCCTGAATTAGTAATTTGAGGGATCGAGTGCCCACTTCTTTTAAGAGTTTCCTCATATAAGGCCTTATATTTATTCTTCTCTGCTATCTCATTCTTCATTTGAGCCTTATTGAATTTTGAGATATTAATACCTATGTCAGCAGTGACCATAGGATCTACCTCTCCTACTTTCAAGGTCATCATGTGACCAAAGGCTTTGTCCACATCTATCATTTTTGGCCTTTTATTTCGGGGGTACAATGCCCATAACAATATTGCTTGTTCATCGGGATCATACCTCCATTTAATGAATATATCATTAACCCCTTGGACATTCAACTTGAAGTCATTATTATCTGCATGTAATAAGCTGTCAAAAATGAATGATGCACTCAAATCCCATCCTGGGAAAAGAATAATACCTGCTTGCCCCAACAACTTCCTTCCTCTCTGATGAGTCATTGTCTCTACTTCTACATCAAAATCAGCTTTAAGCTTCTCTAACATTTCCTCCTCATTCTCTGGTGTAATATTTTTCATTGATTCCCTTAGCTTACTCCCTTTGAAGTGGTATAAGAAGGATTTAAATTCTTTAGACTTGATGAATTGATCATCTGAAACAAATAAAGTGTGCTCTATCATCCTCTCATATATTTCTGAATTTAACACAATGAGGAGCTTATCCTGTGCTTTCGGTTCCTTCTCCTTCTTAGGTGCACAGAGTTTTGAAACTACTTCTTTCTCCCTTGAATCACTTTGAGCTGGGTCTCTCTCCATTTTTTCCAGCCTCTACCTCTTCTCCTCTAGTTTCTTCTCCAAGGTCTCCATAACCTTTACAAGCTCCTCTACTTCCTTATTTTTTCACATGTCTTCAAACTCATTCTTTTGATGAAAATAATCTCCCAACTCTTGTCTCTTCCTTCATGCATGGATGTAACCCTCAGGATCATTATGCATTCTAGACATGTGCTAGAACAGGTTGTACTCATCCACCAACTTCCTGTCAATAACCTCATATGCTTTGGTAGATACAATTTTAAAATCTTGGAAATGAAGTGTACCAAGGAGGAAGGCTTGCTTGTTGTTTAGGTCCAAAATTCTTGGCATTAGAGACATTTAATTGCCTTACAATTTCCAAAAAAGCAATCTTGTGTGGTGTAGGCTTCGACAGTACATAGGGATAACCTTCGAATTCATAACACTGAACAAAAGTGAAGTTTTGGCATGAGTACCAATCACCCCAATTGTGATTAACCTTTGGATTTTTGCACTCATGAGGCCTAAGAAACTTCTTGACATCCTCAGAAAATAAACCCTGCAGAGGCTCACCAAAGAGGAAGAAAATTGGCTTAACAAATAATTCCTCAAATTTGAAGTAATGAGAATTCACATATCTGTAATCCCAGAGAGAAACCCACAACTACACTAGTTGATCCTGTCCATTCTTCCCTACTATATTTATATTCAAACCTTCTGACCATAATCCCCTGAATCTCCTATAAAATAAAATAATATGCATTAACAATGAATAATGCATGGAATGCTTGTCTGGATTATCTTTCAAGTTCATGAAGCCTTCATGCAGTCTGTCCACCAGGTATGAAGCAAAATCAAAAGCTCTAGGCTCATGTCTCTAGCTATCTACTACTAAAACCAGTGGTCCTATCTTTGCCACATCAGGAGCTTCAACTACTCCAACTTGGCCACAAGCCATATATGTATACTGTAGATACTTCTTGAAAATAGTCATATCATAAGGAGGACGATCTTCCTCTATTAGCCTCCCCTTCTCTGCTTTGTGGATAGCGAGGTTCCAACCCTGGTATGTAGTATCCATTTTTCTGTATTCCTCTTCCAAATCCATAAAATGATAAAGGCACATTTGCCTCCAGATCCACTGCAAAGTGAACAAAAGCAGTCCCGTCGAGCAACAAAATGCATCATTATGTCTTACCAGGAGCTTCAATAATTTAATATTTACAAAGACATTAGGTACCATGAGCTTACCTAAATTGGTACTCCATGGGTTTGGAATTGGCATAGGCTCATCCCTGCGGAGGTAATGAAAAAGAAACAACTCATGCCCATGCACTATTGTGAGTACATCTCCAATCTCTCTATATCTATCCTCCAACTGGTCACGAATAGGCAAATTTACCTTAGCTCCATGTGACCTAGCTCTTGGAGAGCCCATCTGATCTATCATATCTTTATTTAATTTTCTTTAAGCCTCACTGACTTCACCCTTTGATTTTTTCATTGTGGTAATAGATACCTCAACAATCTTTTGCTTCCCTTTTGAGCTTGACCCTTCCATCTCTGCAAATTTATTTACTCTATGCTCAGCAGCTAAGAATATTTCTCAATAAACACTTGATATCTTTCTACAATAGCTCTGTGGGAAATGTTGTTATGCAACACTAGCTATATATCCCAAGGAGTCCAATCTTGTACTTAATTACTTCAATCTTGATTGATCTTCTTTGTGTGGCAATGAACCTACTCAATGGATGCATTTAATGGAAGCCATTGTGTCATTTTTTCGCATCAGGACCTCCAACGGCTAATCGGCTAGACTTTTCTTGATGATTCAATTGTTTGGCACCGTTTTTTATGACTTTACTGCTTTTCACCTTATGATTGGCACAAGCTACTCCGACCAACTCATCGGGTCTCAAGATAGAATTTTTTCTTCTATCCCAATGGTTCACTATATCCCGATGGGCAATCTTTCAGTCTCGGCTTTGCTTTTTGTTTTAACGCTCCATTGGCATAACTCTCCCTGATACCTTCACCTTTGGTTTTCTTTTACTTAACCCATCAGGTATCGGCATATTTCATTTTATGTCCCTCTGCTACCTCGATGATCTCAATATACCAATCCGCATTTTGACTAAGACCACTACATTATCGACATAACTCACCCCAAAGAACCTCTTGTAACTCACCACTCGCCTTAATGGTCCTATCGGGTTTTAGCGTAGCATAAAAGTTCTTCTTTCGATGTCCCGATGAGTCCTTACTAAATGCTTACTTTATTGGTATAATTTATACCGATATCCCCACAGGCACTTCTATCTTCTTCGGGGGTTGGAATAGCCTTTTTCTATTCCTCCCGAAGTCTTGATGAGTCTCTGATGCACCTTTATGCTTTATACCTCCGAGTTTGTTTTATCGGTATAGGTAATACCGATAGTTCCGCCCTCCGATTCTCCATGTCATAGGGGATCGGCCTAACCATTTTTGCACTACTCTGATATGGTCTTTTTCTCCAATGGGCCCGCCTTCAGTTCCCTTTAGTCATCGGGTATCAGGATAGAGTTTTATTGCTATTTTTGATCTCCCGATGCTATTAGTCCATGATCTGCATTGCCTTATCATTAAAATTTACACTGATAGCCTCATAGGTTATCAGTGTAGCAATTTTTATGCTTTTTCGGTAAGCCAATACATGCCGATAACAAGCACCCTCCTTCTACCTCATCGGAACAAGCTATCCTGATGGTGTAACCTTTCCAAGAGCGTGCACCATGCTGAAAATTACTTAAGTGCCTCCATGAATCCACCCTCTAATTTATCGGTATATGTTATGCCAATAATCCTTCTTTTGCCGATAATTGAAATTTTACAATTTTGAACAAATGAGCCATCTATCTTGAAGATTAGTGATCCCAATTATCCCACAAGATCTAATAAATACTAGAAAACAATCTTAGATTATACCATAATGAGTTCCCTGTTGATTAAATGCTTCCATATTGGGTTCCATGTGCAGTCTATACTTAGTGCATGCCCTTAGTGTGCCCAAGTGATACCTTGACATTTGTGACACAGTTGATCCTTAGAGAGTTTTACTCATGCTAATAAGATTCCTACATATGCAAACTAGTAGTAAATGCTCATATGATAATAAAAAAGGGCCTTCATATAGCACAAAATGTTTTGTTCAAAATGTGTGCTAACACGGTCGATGAGCAATCTTGTATCAACCAAAAACATTTCCTTTCTTATTTAGTTCTTTGTGTAGTTTCAGTATTCTTACCGGTATGTACTGATAGTTGCTTATTCTTTGTGGCAGATCTTGTTTGCAATTTCTTGGTGGTTTCATGTGGTTGATTCCAAATTTCTAGTTCATTTGGGTTCTTCTCTGGTCAGTTATTGCTTTCGGTTGGCTGTTTCTGGGTTCCTGGGATAATTCTTATGCTTACTGATTGGCTTTCCTTCATTACTGACACGTGGATCCTTCTTGGGTCTTGTCTGATGTTCTTTGGCATGTGGTCAATCTTCCTACTAAACCACATCACTTGGTTGTTATTTTCTGTAAATATTTATTGAATCTAAGGGCTGACCTATCTACACGTTTTGTTTTCCTGCATTGGTGAATGTAATCCTTTGAGGCCCACCCTGATATGTTTCTGAATGTAATCCTTTGAGGCTGACCTAGATATGTTTTTGAATGTAATCCTTTGAGGCTGACCCAGATATGTTTCTGAATGTAATCCTTTGAGGCTGACCTGGGTATAAATATGATGTTATGTAATCATTTGTAGGGGTAGAGAAAGTAGAACTGAGAATAAGGATTGAGATTCACATGTTGTGGTCTGATTTATTCTTAGAGTCCCAGTTGGCTTGTATCTGGCTTGAAGCCTGCATGTAACTGGTTAACTACTGGATCTTCTTTGATGATAATATGAAGATTACTGGATGATTTCTAGAAGTTCTAAGACTTTAATTTGATTTGTTTATGTGAATTTATTATGTTCTCATATTGCTTTCATTGTGTCTCTCTTGCTACATAAGTCGGTTGACTCTTTTGAGGGTTTTTACCGGTTATAGTTTCATCACAAAGAGACCCTGAGAATAAGAAGGTTATCTTTGCTAAGTCCAAGATGAAAGGAGCAGCACTCACTTGGTGGAATTACCTCCAAGGTGAGAGGGTGAAGGAAGGTAGAGGTATGATAACCTCATGGGATAGAATGTTGGCGAAAGTGAAGGCACAATTCATCCCGGTACACTATGAAGTCTAGGTCTACAAGAAGTTGCAAGGTTTGAGGAAAAAAGACCTTGATGTGAGTACATATGTCATGGAGTTTCATAGGTTGATTCTAAGGACCAAACACTATGAGGAGGAACCAAAGAAAGTGGCAAGATATCTTAGTGGATTGAAATATAGTATCCAAGATGAGATCATCATACTAGCACCGGAGACAGTGAACAAGTGCTTTCAACTAGCACTGAGAGAAGAGGAGAAGCTAAAGAAAAAGAATGATCAGAATGATAAAGGTAGAGGGGGCTGAAACTTCAGAGGTAGAGGTCCTATGAATGGTAGAGGATAGAGTCCTAGGCCACAAGGAGAGGCTAATAAAGGAATTCAGCATGGAGATGGTAACACAAGAGGGGTTTCAGAGGAAGAAGACCCTACGATAGAGGTAGATTTGGTGGAAGAAGTTTGGAATCTTTCAGATGCTACAACTATAATCAAGTAGGTCATACCACATCTAAGTGCCCTGAGAAGACCGGATCAAGCTCCCAATGAGAGAGAATGAATTTGGTTCAAGACACTAATTGTCAGAGTGTCAATTCACCTAATTCCTATGGACTTCCAAAGAGAGGAGAAGCCTTGAGGATGAGGAGAACATTGTTGAAGGTACCAAGAAATACTAAACCTCCACAAAGGAAGACACTCTTTTGAACCACATACAAAGCAAGAGGCAAGGTATGTAAGGTTATAATAGATGCAAGTTTAACTAAAAATTTAGTATCCTTATAAATGGTAGAGAAACTAAAATTGAGAAGAATTCCTCATCCTTCCATATAAAGTTTCTTGGCCTACTAAAGGAAAACAAACCTTGGTAGAAGAGAAATCATGGGTTGAATTTCATATAGGAGCATACAAAGACAAAATTATGTTTGATATTGTTGAGATGGATGCCTGTCATCTTCTCTTTGGGAGACCATGGAAATATGACCTCAAGGCCTGTCATGATGGACATATGAACACCTACTACATCACTAAAGATGAAAAGGTAATTGAATTGATACCCATGCCTGATAACAGTGATGATCAAAAGGAGAAGAGGCCAAGATCATGATCATGGAAGGAAAAGAGTTCCTCAAGGCAATCAAGGAAGAGGGAACACCTTGTTTTGCAGTGATGTCAGTACCAAGGCAAGGAGAAGAGCCCATTTCAAATGGCAAGGTAGAAAATAAAAGGGTGATAGTCCCTGAGGAGGTGGAGGAAATGTTGAGCAAATACAGGGACATAGTTGCAAAAGAGTTGCCAATAACCCTACCACTAATAAAGGAGATAAGCCATTGCATTGATCTCATTCCCAGTGCCACCTTACCAAACAAGCCAGCCTACAAAATGACTCCCCAACAAAATGAGGAAGTTGCAAGGCAGATCCAAGAGTTGCTTGATAAATTTTTGATAGGGAAGAGCTTGAGCCCTTGTGCAGTCCTGACTATCTTAGCACCAAAGAAGGACAAAACATGGAGATTGCACACTGATTCCTAGGCCATTAACAAGATAACCATCAGGTATAGATTCTCTATACCTAGAGTGGAATATTTTCTTAATTGTTTAGGAGATGAAAGGTATTATTCCAAGATTTATTTACAAAGTGGCTATCACCAAATAAGGATTAGAGCCGGTGATGAATTGAAAACTGCTTTTAAAACAAATGAAGGATTGTATGAATGGAGGGTGATGCCATTTGGGTTGTCAAATGCCCTTAGCACTTTCATGAGACTCATGAATGAGGTGTTGAATGAGTTCATTGGTAAGTTTATCATAGTGTATCTAGATGACATCCTAGTGTTTAGCAAGACAAAGGAGGAGAACCTAAAACATTTGGATATGGTCTTGAGAAGGATGAATGAGGAGAAACTAATGATAAACATGGAAAACTGTGTGTTTTTGCAGGAAGAAATGACTTACCTTGGGTTTGTGATTTCTACAAGAAATCTGAAAATGGATGTTGATAAAGTGAATGCCATTCTCACATGGCCAACTCCTAGAACAATTGGTGATGTAAGGAGTTTTCATGGCCTAGCTACCTTTTATAGGAAGTTTATCAGGAATTTTATCCAGATTTGTGCTCCCATGTTAGAGACCATCAGGGGTGGACAGAAGTGAATATTTTCATGGACCAAGGAGGCAGATGAAGCATTTGAAATGTTGAAGAAAAAGGTATCACACCAACCAATTCTTACCTTACCTAATTTTGACAAAATATTTCAGATTGAATGTGATGCAAGTCATTTGGAAATAGGTGTAGTACTTAGTCAGGAAGGTAGGCCAATTGTATTTTTTAGTGAAAAATTGAATGATGCTAAAAATAAATATTCTTCCAATTATTTGGAGATGTATGCATTAGTTCAGGCACTAAAGAAGTGGAAGCATTATTTGCTTCCCAAAGATTTTGTTGTGTATACAGATAATCAGACACTAAGCTTCCTAAATAGTCAGGAGAAATTGAGCCATAGGAATATGAAGTGGGTTGATTCCATTCAGGCCTACACCTTTACAATAAAACACAAGAAAGGTGTCTCAAACAAAGTTGCAGATGCTCTTAGCAGGAGGGCACTAAAAGTTTCAAAAATCTAGTTGTAGAGTGTAGGAGTTGATTCCCTCAAGGGTATGTATGCTACAAATGAATATTTCAAAGACATCTACAAGGTATGCACTGAGTTTGGTATCCAGAATCATTGAGAGTATTTTGATTATTTCATTCAAGATGGTCTTATTTTCAAAGGATGCCACTTATGCATTCCTAAATGTTCAATGAGGGATAACATAATTAAGAAGAAGCATAGTGGTTGTATGGGGGGACATTTTGGATTAGACAAAACTCTTGAGGGTGAGAAGATTTTATCACTGGCCTAAATTGTAGACAGATGTTAGAAAATTTGTGGATTCATGTGTGGTGTGTCAAAAGGCCAAATAGACAACAACAAACACAGGACTATGCCAGCCATTTCCCATTCCTTCAAGACCTTGGGAAAGTGTGAGCATGGATTTTGTGATGGGTTTGCCAAGAACTCAAAAAGGTTTTGACACTATTTTTGTTGTTGTTGACAGGTTTAGCAAGATGACACATTTTTTACCATGCAAGAGCACAAGTGATGCTACATATGTTGCAAACCTTTTCTTTAATGAAGTTGTGAGAATACATGGTTTACCCTTGAATATTGTGTCGGACAGAGATGTGAAATTTGTAGGACATTTTTGGAGGACTTTATGGAGGAAGTTTAGCAAAAACTTGTGTTTTAGTTCAGCTTATCATCCCCAAACAGATGGCCAAATAGAAGTCATCAATAGGTCACTCGCAAATTTGTAAGGTGCCTCACCAAGTAGCATGGTGAAAAGTGGGATTCCATCTGTTGGCATTTACATGAAGATTGCATTAATGATATGTTGTCATTGGTGTCAATTAACGGTAATGCTATTGTTGATATTGTTGTAATATTGTTCTGTAACCAGTAGGAAGAATTTGTGGAGTGAACCAATATTGCTATATATTGGAGAGTTGAATTGGTAACCGGTAAACCCTACCTGATGTTTTTTATAAACCCTAACCGATTAAGTTTGGTGAATTAGCTATATTGGTTTATGATCTAATAATGAGCGGCAATGATTATGACACATATGATTATTGTATGAAGACAATTTCAAGTGATTTTGGCGAGTTGATGTAATGGTTTTTTTCTATGGAATGAGCAAGTATATTCCATATAATGCAAAGCGCAAGATGAGTTACTAAATTCGATGAAGTGGTGAGCAAGGAGCAATCAAGGTTTTCTTGATTGATGTGTAGAGATTGATATGTAATCTAACGGTCATACTTGAACCGACTTCGTTTGTAATCTCTATGAGAATTAAGTTTATGTTGTGTTACTGACCTAATTGATTTGTTTATAAGGTCGATGAAGTTGTTTTATTTAAGAGTTGGCAAGGATCAGTTAAGTGTGTGGTTGCCGAACCAGATGATGTATATGCTTTTTGAGTAAAGGCAGATAGGAGCATGAAAAAGATCTGCTCAAGCAAGTGTAGTGCTATTCAGACAGATCAGCAAACTCTTGTTGTTTTCTAACAATTACAACAAAATTGAAATCCCCTAACTAGGTAACCTCTAACAAGCTTCGTACTATTTAAATCCTCCAACAAGGTGATCCATTAGCTTAGAATTTCAAATCCTCTACCGAGGTTTCTCCTTACAGGGTATTGCTTCTAACAAGGCATTATAGTCAATCCCTTAACTGGGTGGTTTCTAATAGAATCGGTTCTTAACAGAACTTTTGTAAAATCCTTAAAAGGATAGGCTCCTAATAGGGCGAACTTTAGAAGAGTTCAGATAGTTATCTTGTGAGTCTCATCTCACCATGGTTTTTCCCATTTGGGTTTCCATGTCAAAAAATATTTGTGTCAAGTGGTGAATATTTTTGTGGTTATGTTCTTATGGTTGATTTACTTAACTACTTAACTAATTTGATAAGATGATAACTGGAAGCATTGAGAAATGAAGTCTGTTGACATATGAAAAAGCATTTAGATGTTTATGAGTTTGAAGTTGTTTACTATTAATTTGTTGTAAAAGTCAACTGGTTTATCTTATGAGTTTTTATCTTCACAGTGGTATTACATTGATAGCTCTAAGTTTACTTTGAGAGATTGATTTTTGAGATTGGTGAAGTTTGTTTTAGTTTATCTATCTACTGATTCACCCCCCCCGCCTTAGTAGTTGACCGCATACTTATTATTTCATCATACCATCACCATCATCTCCCAAGCAGAATATGCCTATAATGATTATGTCAATAGGAGTACCGGAAGGAGCCCTTTCCAAATTGTCTATGGACTAAATCCAAGAGGTGTGCTATAATTGAGAAATCTACCCTCAACTGAACATATCCTTTCTTGTGGAGAAGAATTTGCTAAAGGGATTAATAAGATTCATGACCAAGTCAAGATGCAATTGTAGAGAAGTACAAGGAGCAGGTTGGCAGAAGAAAGAGAGATGGGCAGTTCCAAGTTGGAGACATGGTATGGGCAAATCTGAGAAAGGAGAGATTGCTAAAAAGGAAACACACCAAGATCATAATGAGAATGGTTGGACCTTGTCCAATACTCAGGAAGTTTGGGAACAACGCATATGAAATCCAATTACCTTCAGATATAGGTATATCCCCAATATTTAATGTTGCAGATTTGACACCATTCAAAGGTAAAGTGCAAGAAGATGGTACATTTTTGGTGGAGGATGCTGCAGACATACTAAAAGACTTTCCAATTCAAGGGCCACCCAAACTTGAAAGGATATTGGACACCAATATTTTAAAGCAAACTAGGAATAAAGTCTACAAACAATACCTTGTCAAGTGGCAAGGACTCCCTAAGGTAGATGCAGTATGAATGGATGAAGACCAGATGAAGAAACATGGGACTACATTGCAGGAACTCATCTCAAGTGGACTTGAGATTCAATCACCTGGGGAGTGTGGTCCAGGAGCACCCAAAGACACAAATGAAGTCTAAAAGAGCCTAATATCACCCATGAGGTGAAAATGATCATCTGTAATAGGTTGATACTTTTGTGAGTCAATACTACCCAATTGATGTAAGGCATTGTCATGGTTGCATTTTATAAGACACAATGGATAAATGACCATGTGGATTAGTAGGAGTTTAGGAATGAGTCATGAAAATAAATATTGGTCTTAGAAACATCAGACCAATCCTTGGAATAGGTTGAATACACCTTGGAGTTGCCAAATTTGAAAAGTGCAAGTTGACAACTTTTGTTGTCATTGCAAAATGTTGTAAAAAGGGATAACTAATCCTCCAATGGTTCCAAAGTTTTAAAAGTGGTTGAAAAACATTAGGGAGGATATATTATGTCCACTTGGATCATTGATGGGTTGTTGTTGGCATAGTTGTTGAAGTTGATGAAATTTGATGATGTTTTGGAGTTTGGAGCAATACAATATACTTGGAGTTTTCTAAAAACTTGTGTTTTTGTTGTTCATTTTTTATCAGTATGGATTGGTGGATGTCTGAAACAAACTGGATGAGTTAGAGAAGTCTCTTAACTTTTATTTAAATCAAATTTGAGGTTTTTTAATAATTGAGTTGTAGGGATCCATCCAAATCTAACCAGACTGGCCACAAACCCTGCCGACACCTAGGGTTTCACTGTAAAGATGCCCTTAATCTGACATTTTCACCAAAGGACCAAACAATCTATGGGAAAATGTTAGAAGGGCCATTGTATCATAAGATTTTGTTGTTGGTTTTGAGGGAGGCTCCAAGCCCGAAGAGATTGAATTGACCCTAGGCGAGCATCTCTATGTGACCGCCTGAGTTGTAGAAGTGGAAATCACTTGCAGAAGATAAAGAAGATGGGATCAAGTCTTGAATACTTGGATTTGGTGGTTTGACACCTTACCCCACCTTGCAAAAGTGTTGGTTTAGTTGGGGGACTAATACAAGGGGTACTTGATTTTTAAATTAGGCCTAATTGGCTTAAATAGGTCTCGAAGGACAGTAAGGGTACAGACTGTTGGCATTCTCATGAAGATTGCATTAATGAAGTTTAAGTGTTGTCATTAATGTCAATTGTAACCGTTAATGGAGTTGTAATGCAATGGGTAGTTGAGCTAGTGAAGGAAACCGGTAACCCTACATGTTGATATGTCAAACCCTAACCGATGGAGCTTGGTGAATCTGTTGTGTTTATCTATGATCAAATGGTGATCGAAGATGATTATGCCACATATGCATGATGTACATGATGAGTTTCAAAGTGGTTTTGGAACATAGAGATAACTATTTTATCTTCGGAATGAGTGAGTGTATTTCATGAAGTGGAAATTGTGTGATGAGTTACAGGATCCTATGTGCGGTGATCCAGGAGTGGTCGAGGTTGTCTTGTACAATGTGCAGATGATTGCTATGTAATCCAATGGTCATGTTTGAACTGATTTATTTGTAATCTGTATGAGATCTTAGGTTTTGTGATTTGTTAACGACCTATTGTCCTTCTTATAAGATTGATGAGTTGTTTTGTTGTAGTGTTGGAAATTTTGGTTAAGTGTCAGTGTGATTGATTATCGAACCAGAAGGAGTATCTACAGAATATTTTAAGGCAGATAGGAGCATGAAAAGGATCTAATCAAGTAGAGTAGTGCTATTTACTATATCAACAAAACCATGTTGTTCTCTAACAATTACAATAGTTAAATCCCTTAACTGGGTAAGCTTTAACATGCTTGGTGTTTTCTAAATCCTCTGACCAGGTGATCCATTAGCTTGGATTTGAAATCCTCTATGGATGTTCTGATTAATTTAGAAAAATAGGTTTTCAAGACTTGAAACCTTTAACAAAGGAGATTAAGATAAGACAATAAAAAGTCCAGAGCTTAAGAACCGCTTACAAAATGACTAGCAAAAAAGCCAGCTAACCAAAAAGACAGCTAAGATAAAAACAACAAAGAAACAAGGAAAGCGCTACACAACTATAGTCTTCAGTAGGTCCTCCACCTTCTTCACTAGCTGGTCATAGGTGGCCCCAATAGCTTTGAGATCTTCTAGGTCCTTGTTAGGTTTCTTTTCTTTCTTTTTGCCTCTAGTTCAAGTTCTGGATCCTTGAGCGTCCCCTGTACCTTCAGTGTCTAGGTCAATATCCAGGATCTCCTTCTCTTCATCCAGTTTGCTGATGAGAGTATTAGTGTTGCTAGCAGAAATATTCAGGATGCTTAAAATATATTCAGCAATACTCTTCAGGCACTCCTCTATTTTGCCAACTTTCTTGGCAGTACCCAAGATAGTTTGATCATTAGCATCAGCAATATTTTTCCTTTCCAGCAGATCTTTCTCTATTTTCTCAAATCTGGGGTTGAAGGAGTCTCTTATGTTTTCAACTTTTGCAATGGTATTTTTTAGGTCCTGTATGTAATCAACCATGGTCTTCCCTTCCCGAGTGTTTATGGTTTCCAAAATTTGAATTTTGTTACTGAGTTTTTTGTTGTCATCCACAACTTTCTTGTAACAAGTTATAAGCCACTCCATAGTATCCATGAAACCTTGCATACCCTCTGGAGGAGGGTTAGGGGGAGGATAAACCTTATCAGGGATATCCTGTTCCTTTTTGGGGTGTCACAAATAGTAGTTGTGTCTTCAACCCCAAGAGCCTCACCCGTGGTCACCTTCTCCGGGTTTTATTCAGCTTTCGAGGTCCCTTCCTACTTATAAACCTCCAACTCCTTTACATTCTCCTCCTTCCTCTTGTGCTTATTTCTGGTCTGGGTGTGAACTTTAGTTTTCTTTTTCAGCGACCCTTGAGGGTTCTCCTTCTCTGTCTCCTTCTCTGTGTCTTCAAAGACCTCCTCCTCCAAGGAAAGGCTAATATGGAGGATTCCGCCTTTAGGTTTTTTACCCTTAGAGGAAGAAGGTCTAGTTTTAATGTGTTTCCTCTTTTTCCAATTTCATAATCCGAAACATCCATGCTCTCCTCATAATCACTCGATGGGTCGCTGTCAGACTCCTCATCCACTGAAAAGGCAGAGTCGGACCCATCCTCCTTAGACTCTACAGAGGGCTGCATGCGGGCAATTTGATTGGCCTTGAGATGGTTGTAAATAAGGACCATTAAGCCTTGATGCATGGCAGTGTCCCCCATAGGGTTCTCTTTGTAGGCCTTAATAGTGGCATTCATCGAGCAAAGTAGAAAATAAGAAAAATTAACCTTCTCATCATGCCTAAAATGATTCAGCAAGCCGAAATGGTAACCATAAACTTTTGTAAACCTACCATCTAATGTAATGTAGTGCATTAAAACAAAGAGGACATCCTGCCAGGGTTTAACAAAAGCCCTAGGTGGGTAGTAAGTTTTACTTAACTTCACTAGGCATTTTTTCTTGTTCTTAGTTTCTAGATATCTATCAATGGCCTCCTTGCTAACTTTCCTGTCTCTATAGAAGTTGCATCCTTCCCTTCTGAGGCCCGTGGCTTGGGAAATAAGGTCTTTATCAATTTAAATAGTCTGGTCTCCCATTTTCAGCATACCCTTTCTCTAGTTTTTGCAGAAAAAACTCATAACCATGCCATCCCATCCATGGAGTCTCTCCATGAATTTCTAAAAACCACCCTTTTGCAAGATGCTCCAAACCTCCTCCTTTTGTTTCCATTCTTTGTAGGTGCTTGGTTCATATCGCCGCTTGTTACCACCCATATTTTCGTTGTTCAAAGCCGAATTTTGTAACTTGCAGAACAATTTAGCCAGAAATCTTATCAGAACTATCAAATTTACCCAGAAAGCTTGGGATGTGATGAAATAAGTATTATAATAAATGAGGCTCTCATTATTATAATAACTTGAAGTACTCCAATTAGTCCTTTTCATTATTATTCTGTCCATCAAAAATCTTTGGAGTACTTCTATATTAGTCCTTAAAAATGATTAGTCTGACATTTTCAGGGAGTCCTTGTTCTCCCGTCCATGTAATCATTTCATCTTTGTTAACCACCACATTGGCAGCCCAGTTAGCAGAGCCATTCGCCTCACGGTAGATGTGGGATATGTAACTGTTTTAAAAGTGCTAGTAAGGTCTTTAGCAGCTTTAATGATATTGTTGATCGACCATGAGGGCTTTGAGGTCCCCTTAAGATATTTAATGATATTGTTTGAATCCCCTTCAATCCATAGGTAGGGGAAATTCCATTTTTGAGCAAGGAGAATACCTTGGAGAGCTGCCATTGCTTCAGCTTTATGGTTTGTTTAGCTTCCAATTGGGACAGTGACCATTTCCTTGCAAATTCCTTTATCATCTCTAAGAATAGCTCCACAACCTACAAGGCACGGGTTACCTTTTATAACACCATGAAAATTAACTTTGAACCAACCATAAGGGGGGGTTTTCCATCTAGCTTCAAGTCTTTTATTTTGGTTGGGGTCAGAACTGTCAACAATCTTAAAATTCCATGAGCTTAAAATTTTTGATTCCAAGGGGTTGTTCGAGAAACAGGGACCCTCAATGATCCCAATATTTTCCACAATCACCCATTGAATTTTCTGGAACACAATGTCCTGATTAAGGGATAAGTCCTTGAAGATACGATTATTTATTTCTTTCCATAGTCCCTACAGGATGTGAGGAAGAGATAGCTGCCACAAAGATCTCAAAAAGGCGTTAGTCCAATGAAAATTTCAGGAGGAAAATAGTTCACTGATAGTGTTAGGAAACACCCAATCAATGCTAAAACTTTAAGAAATCTTTCCCAGACTGAGGCAGAATAGGAATAGTGGATGGCCAGGTGATCCATAGACTCTTCCTCCTGAAGACACGTAGCACATTTATTAGGGAAGGCAAAGCCTCTTCCCTTTAGGTTGTCTAGGGTCAAGATCTTATTTTGAAGGATGGTCTAGTAGAAAAAATTGATTTTGGGGGTAAGACCCTTAATCTAGGATTTAGACCAGTAAGGATTACCAAGAGGGGTGGGGGAAAGGACACAATACATAAAGAAAATAGTTAAAGTACCTTTAGGTTCATGTTTCCAAATAAGGGAGTCTTCCTCTTTATTTAACCAGACTGAAGACAGATGGATCTTGAGCTTAGAAAGGCTAGGGTGGATACTTTCAATGTTCTGCCATTTGTAACCAGACCAGTACTCAGCAACTAAGGAGCCAAAAGTTCTAATACAAGAGGGAGCATGGAGGGCCCATTCATTGATTTCAGTCAAGGGTTTATCAAAAAGCCAAGGGTCCTCCTAGAATTTAACTTTCCTACCATTTCCTACTTTCCAGATCACTCCTTTAGCAATACTTTCTTTGTACTTAGAGGCATGATTCCATATGTGGGATCCATTAATACTGAATTCCAAATTGATAAAAGAAGAAAGAGAGGAGGACAGAAGAGAGTACTTACTTCACCAGATTTTACACCATTCAGTGTCTGAATGGAACATTCTCCAGACCTGTTTGGACATGAGAGCTTCATTTAGGGTTCGGATTCTCCTCAGGCCTAGACCTCCTTTACTTTTTGGTCTACAAACCTGGTCCCAAGCCACCAGAGACATTCTTTTCTTGTCCTCAACCCCAGACCATAGGAATTTTCTTTGAATTTTCTTGATTGCATCAGCATACTTAACTAGAATTCTGAAAAGACTTAGGGCATAAATCGGTATACTTTGAAGAGAAGCTTTAAGTAGTTGGAGATTTCCAGCCTGACTTAAAAGGGCTCCTTTCTTACCAGCTAGTTTTTTATGAAATTTATCCAATAGAGAGAGCCAAAAAGGATCAGGAGGTGCAATGCCCATGGGGAGACCAAGATAGGTCACAAGAAGATCAGCAATCCTACAATCCATGATTCTACTGATTCTCTGTTGTCTTCTCTCAAGAGTATTGATGAAAAACACTTCATTTTTGACCCAGTTAATAAGCTAACCAGAAGCTGGGGCAAACTTACAAATAGTACTCTTCAAGATTTTAGCTTCAGAGATACTAGATTCCCCCATGATAATAGTATCATTGAAAAACTATTGGTGGGAACAAATGAGGTCAGCAGAAGAAGGTTGGAGTCCCTTAAAGGAGCCTTGCAAAACCATATTTTCCATTGACCTTCCAAAACATTCTGCCATAATGATGAAGAGGATGGGGGATATGGGATCCCCTTGCCTTAGTCCTTTACAAGCTTGGAAGAAGGGGGATGGGGAACCATTGACAAGAACAACAAAAGAGGCATAGGTGATAAGCTGGCTGAGGAGGTCAATAACTCTAGTGGAGAAACCAAAAGCCATAAGAACCTTCACAAGAAAAGGCCAGTCAACCCTATCATAGGCTTTGGAGAGATCAAGCTTGAGGATGAGACCCTACTTCTTAGCTCTAACAAGAGAATGAATGTTCTCATGGATAGTTATAATAGAGTCAAGAATTTGTCTTCCAAGGAAAAAACCATTTTGTTGGTGATTAATCAAAGCAGGAAGGACAGACATAATTCTAGTAGTAGGAACCTTGGAGATAATCTTATAAAAAGAATTGCAAAGACTAATAGGTCTAAACTTGTCCATAGAGTCAACACCTTGGGTTTTGGGGATGAGGGCAATGAAAGTACCATTGATTTCTTTCAAAAAATTTGTAGCCCCAAAAAATTCCTTGACCCCATTGGAGACATCTTTCCCAACAATATCCTAGAAATCTTGAAAAAAGAACATGGGGAAACCATTTGGGCCAGGCGCTTTGTTACCATCAAAGGAAAAAATAACATTTTTGATTTCCAAGATTGAAGGAATGGAAGAAAGGGATATGTTCTTTTGATCATCAATGAGATAAGTGATGTTATGAAGGAAAGAAGTTTGAGCTTTAGCAACCGATCTGTGATCCCTCTTGAGTAGTTCCAAGAAATACCTTTTAGCTTTGTTCCTTATTTCTTCCTCCTTGACCAACTCCCCATTATCCACTATTAGTCTGGTTATCCTATTAGCTGCTTTATGCTTGATCGTCGACATATGAAAGAATCTAGTATTCATATCTCCTTCCTTAAGCCAAATGCATATTGATCTCTGCTTCCAGAAAGTTTCCTCTTTAGCAATGATATCATGGTATTTTTTGAGAGTCTCATTTTCATCAGCAATGGACACAGTACTGAAACCATCCTTCTGAATTTGGGCCTGTATTTTTTTAAGGTCTTCTTAGACTTTACCTTTAGCCTCAAAGATATTCCCAAAGCTAGATTTATTCCAGTCTTATGTTATCCTTTATGCTTTTAAGATTCTTAACAACTCTATACATAGTAGTTCGCTCAACTTGGATACTCCATTTCTGAATATTACTTTTGATATTTGGGTGTAGGGTCCACATTTTTTCAAATCTAAAGGGGAAGTGTCTCCTTCTATTAATTGAGTCAGCAATGAAGGTGATAGGAAAGTGATCTGACCCAACCCGAATGTGGGCCGATAGAGAATAGAAATAATGATTGTACCAATCATCAGAGATGAGAGTCTTGTCAAGATGAACTTGGATAAGATCATTACCAGTTCTCCTATTAGTCCAAGTGTAATTGCATCCCTATATTTCCACATCATTGAGAGCCTGACTATTAATGAAATCCATAAGGGCCAACCTACTTTCCAACTGAGAGGGGCTTCCTCCAAATTTTTCCTCCTCTCTCAAAGGAGTATTGAAGTCTCCCATAACCACCCAGCTAAGATTTATGAAGTTGTCCCTAGCATGTATAAGTTTTTTCCAGAAGGAATTTCTAGCCTTCAAAGTATTGGGAGCATAAATGTTAGTGAGGACCCATGAAGTACCATCTTTTAAATGCTCAAATTTGATACAAGAGAAATTATTTCCTGAATAAGAAAAAGTTCTTTGATAGTATTAGGGTTCTAGATGGTAGCTATGCCTCCTGAAGCACCTTCCAAACTACCACCACTAACATTACCATTTTTGAAAAACTTCAAAGATTCAACTTTTTCTCTACTCATTTTGGTTTCTTGAATTAGAAAAACATCATGTTTATTGTCCCTTATCATATTCCTAATGATGTCGTGTTTATGAGGATTATTGAGTCCCCTAATATTCCAAGAGATAATCTTTATAGTTACTTACCAATTCATAACTCCTTAAGAGTTTTCTAGGTCCCATATGTAATGTTCTTACTAGCCTCCTTGTCTCTGACTTTATGGTTAGAGGGTTGAGCTGGGGAAGAGGAGATATACCCAACATCAACTTGAGCTATTCTAGTGGATTTCCTTAGAAGAGAAGCCGAGGGAGTGGTTCCTTTCTTGTTCTTGTGTTTTGGTATTTTCCACTCAGCATCTATCTCAAGAGCCGCTTCTAGGTTATTGAGGATTTTGGAAATTTCTTCTTTGTTACCCCCGTTAGGGATTCTAGAAGCATTTAAATCACTGTTAACTATTTTTGAGCTCTGGTCTGAGTCCGAAAGGTTCATACCCAGTATTGCACATTTTTGGGCTTCTTGTATTTCAGATCTTGGCATGAGTAGTGAAGAGTCAGTCTTTTCTTCTTGGGAGCCAGGGATCTCCCCTTCCTTAGGTTGGTCACCTTTCTCTTGTAGTTCCTTTCCTGCATAAGTGTCAGCTACCACTTCAGATATGGCATTTGAAGATTCAGTCTGATCTTTCAGTTCCTCTGTGCAAGTTGTAACCGATGTGTTGACTTTGGTTGACTCGTTTCTCAATACTTCCTGGGTTGAGGGGCTAGAGATAGAAGTTGAGGACACTTCCTTATTCTCTCCCAATGGATTAAAGCGATTATAGTCTTCTTCCTTATTCTCTGATTTTTTAACTTGCCATACCATTTTTTCTAGAGCCTTTTGATTTTCAGTCTGGGATTTAGACTGCTTGGATTCTGCCTTCGGCTTTATTGGACAGGATTTTGCCCAGTGACCTACTTTTTTATAATGGAAGCAGGCAAAGGGTATAGATTCATATTCAATATGTTGTTTCCATGTTCCCAACTTTGATACTAGATCTATCTGTTTCGACATATCTGCATCATGGGCTATCCCTACACAGAACCTAGCATGAGTGAGTCTCCTTTTTGAAGCTGTGACTGGGTCTATAGAGAGGAGTTCACCAAAGGAGTTTGCAATTCCTAAGAAGATGGTTTCTACCCAATATTCAAGAGGCAAACCTGGTAGCTTTACCCATACTGGAACTTGTGCCAAGAGAGAGTCATTCATGTTCAAATCCAGATGCCATTTTCGAAGAACTTAAGCTGTCTTTCCTACCATCCAGGAACTCCCACATAGAATCCTTAATTTATCTTCTTCACATGAAAAAGTAAAAGATAGGAGGCCTTTAGGTAAAGCTGAGATTTCAACATTACCCTTCAAGGCCCATTTTTGTTTAACATAAGCCCTAACAACTTTGATATTAGGACAGGAACCCATAAATTTGCCTACCAAGGAATTCGACATACTATTTATATTATGATCCAAAACCAGATCGGGAATAGAGATAGCAAACTTTCCACTAGAAGGATCAGAAATATTCTTGACAGGAGGTAAAGAGGATTTACCAGATGGTTTAGTTCCAAAAAGGGAACACCATTTTTTTGTTTCTTTTCTGCTCTCCAAGGAGTCTTCACGTGGGATGGGCCCCCCTGCTAGACCCCTCCCCCAAAAGCCCAGAGGAACCCACTATCTTCTTTGGCATAGTACCACCAATCTACGGGATGTCAACAACCTCCGGAATATCTGGAGGCTTATCCTTCTCTCCTATGGGGCCAACTATATTGTTCTGGCTGCTCCCACCATTGGAACCAGAGTTCCCACCTTGCAGAGAATTTGAATTTTGAATTCTCCCATTGTCGCTTCGTGCTCCTCCTAAATCCCTTAATCAAGTTGTCCTTAACCTCTATGGATGTTACTCCTAAGAGGGTATTGCTTTTAATAGGGTATTGTAGTTAATCCCTTAATTGAGTGGTCCTTAACCAGATCTGTTCCTAATAGGAAATTTTTGTAAAGCTTCTACCAATGCTTGGCTCCTAACAGGGAAAACTTCAAAAGAGTTCAGAATACTTGTGGGTATTCATCCCCATTGTGGTTTTTCCCATTTGGGTTTCCACGTCAAAAATCACTGTGTCAAGTAGTGAATGGTTTTTGTGGTTATGTTTTGATATGGTTAATTTGTTTAACTAATTAAGCCACTTAGATATGTTAAGATGACCGAAAGTGATCTGAAATGTGCTTTTATGAATGTTAGTAAAATAGTTTGATATTTTGGTTAAATGGTTTGAGAGTTTCATATCCGTTACACTATTATTTTGGTATGCTAGTCAACCAATAAACTTAACAGTGCAGTTGCAGTTTGTAGTTCAGTGACTGATTTACGAGTTGGGTTTTGAGTTTGTTGAAAGTTTAGTTTGTTTTCTATCTACTGATTCACTCCCCCTCTCATTAGTTGTCGAGATCCTTATTGATTCATTATATCATCAATTGGTATCAAAGCATTTCAGGTCCTCTAGTGTCTAAGCCTAATAGCTTGAGGTAAATATCTAGAAGAACATGATGAAGAAAGAAGGTTTGAAGTTCAATAGGGAAAACTACAGAATATGGAGTGATAGGATGAAGATCTATATCAAAATATTAGGAAGTAAATATTGGGAACATGTTGTTACTAAATATACCTTGCCTAGTGGGATTCTGTCAGATGATCAAAAGAAGGAGCAACAAGAGAATAATCAAGCATTAGAGGCCATTATCAATTCCTTATCCAATTCAGAGTATGTTGATGTCCATGGTTTGGAGACTACTTATGCTGTGTGGAAGAAACTTGAGGATATCTATAGCGGTGATGATCATGTGAAGATTGACAAAGAGGAGATCCTGAGAGGTAAATTTGATAACATGCAGATGGCTGAAGGTGAGAATATTCAACAGTATGGTCAGAGGATCGAGGAGATAGTCGATGTGATAAAAAGTGATGGTGGTAAAGTGGAGGATAACACAGTGGTTAGTAAGGTGTTGAGAACCCTTCTATCAGTCTACACTATCCAAGTTGCAGCCATTCAGGAACTCAAGTCTATTGATAAAAAAGGTAACTCTTGACTCCATCATTGGTTAACTAACTGCATTTGAATTAAAAAAATTTGATGGAAGTGTTCAAAAATCAGAATCTACATTTAGAGCTTCATTTTCTAATCCACCGGTAAGGAAAAGCAGAGAAGCTAGTCACAATCATGAGTCAAGATCTAGCAGAGAAGTTGATGATGAAGATAGTTTGATCGAGCTTGAAGCATTGTTGACCAAGAGGTTACCCAGAGGTACTGGTAAGTACAGAGGTAAATTACCTTTGAAATGTTTTGCATGTAACCGGATTGGACATATTGCAGCAAACTGTCTAAATGGAGACAATGAGCATAAATGTGAGAAATATAAGAAGTACAAAGGAAAAGGTAAAAGAGATTGCCTCATTGTAGTTGATGGAGGAATCACGGATGAGGAATCTGAGGGAGATGCAAATGAAGACATTGTCTTTGTTTCCATTAAAGAGGAGACATCAGATTAGAAGGCATTAGTATCTCACATGGATAGTTTTTAAGATTGGATTATAGATAGTGGTTGTTCACACCACATGATCGGTGACCAGAGTAAGTTTCTTACTTTGAAGGAATTTGATGGAGGTGTTGTGAGATTTGGAAATAAATCACCCTGCATGGTAAAAGGAAAGGGAACCATTTCTCTTAATGGAAAGAGCAATGTAGATGATGTCTACTGGGTTGAAGGATTGAAACACAATCTTTTGAGTGTTTCTCAACTCAACGACAGAGGTTATCCACTAGAATTCAAGAATGGAATGTGCAAAATCTATGGAAGCAAAGGTGAACTGATTGCAACTGGCAAGCAGACAAAAGGTAGCTTGTTCCACCTAAATCCTAAAGTCAACAATTGTTTAATTCATTAAGTAGAATATTTTGTCATGTAAATTTTGATAACATTGTCAAAGTCAGTAAGTCCAAGTCTATAAGAGGTTTGCCTCAGTTGGACAAACCGGTGAATGCTTTGTGTAAGGAATGTTAGTTAGGGAAGATGACATCCTCAACTTTTAAGAGAAAATTTTTCTCAGTAGAATATTTGCTAGGTTTGGTTCATACAGACCTTTGTGGACCAATAAGGACTAGAAGTATTCAAGGTGATCGATATTTTATTATTTTCACTAATGATTGCTCAAGAATGATGTGGGTCACATTCTTGAAGGACAAAACATAAGCCTTTAGCAATTTTAAGGAATTCAAGGCCTTAGCTAAAAAGGAAAGTGGAAAGAAGATAAAGTGCTTAAGAACTGATCAAGGTGGTGAATTTACTTCATAGGAATTCACTAAATATTATGAAGACAATGGAATTAAGAGGTAGTTTTATGCACCTAGGACACCACAACGGAATGGTATTGCAGAGAGGAACAATCAGTTAGTTGTTGAAGCTACTAGAACTATGCTAATACAAGGAGGTGTAGCTAAAACTTTCTAGAGAGAAGTTGTCAGCATAGCTGTCTAGACAATTAACTGGATACTGGTTAAAAGAGGTAAGGATAAAACTCCTTATGAATACTGTAATGGTAGATCACCTAATGTCAGTTACTTTAAGGTTTTTGGAAGTAAAAATTTTATCAAGAGAGATGACTATGTTGGTAAGTTTGATGCTAAGAGTGATGAAGGCATATTTCTTGGTTACTACACCAAAAGAAAAGCCTACAAATGTTACAACAACCAGACACAGAAGATCATTGAAAGTGTTGATGTCCGAGTGGATGAGTTTCTTGAAGATACAAGAGAAACCAGTGAGGAGAAGAAGGAACATGAAGCTTACATTCTAATTTTGGAACCAGAATCGATGAAGCCAAAAGTTGGTGAAATGAATGTTGTTGCACCAGTTCAACCAGAGCAGGTAGATTCTATAGAAGATGAAGATAGTGAGGAAGAAGAACCTGAAGATAATGATCATCTTATTCCAAGGTATTTAAGACTCAATCATAATCTTGATCAGATTATTGGAAATAAAGATGCTGGTGTGTTAACCAAAAGAAGAATTAGAGAAAATTCTTGTATGATCTCAACTATTGAGCCTAGAACAGCGAAGGAAGCCTTTGAAGATTATTACTGGATCAAGGCTATGGAATAAGAGCTTGACTAGATTCAGAAGAATAATACATGGACCCTAGTAACCAGATCGGTGAAAAAAAATGTAATAGGTACTAAATGGGTATGCATAAATAAACTGGATGAAGATGGAGTAGTAGTCAGAAACAAAGACAAATTGGTATGCAAAGGTTATGCATAGGAAGAAGGAGAAGACTATGGCGATACATTTGCACTAGTTGCTAGATTGGAAGGTGTTAGGACTGTACTTGCATTTGCAGCATATAGGGGATTCAAATTATATTAGATGGATGTGAATTCATCATTTCTAAATGGAATACTGGAAGAGGAAGTCTACATTGACTAACCACATGGTTATGCTTTGACTGCTGCAAAGGATATGGTGTGTAAACTTCACAAGGAACTCTACAGTTTGAAGAAAGCACCAAGAGCATGGTATGAAAGACTACATTCACACTTGGTGAAGATAGATTTTCAGAGCACCAGTGAAGACAACAATATATATCTCAAGACTGAAGAAGATAAGATACTATTTATTGAGGTATTTGTGGATGATATCATTTTTGGAGGAAATGATGACATGAGTGATGAATTTGCAAATGAAAAATGAATTTGATATGTATCTAGTAGGAGATATAAAATTCTTCATAGGTTTGAAAATTCAACAGATGAAGAGTGGTATTTTTATCACATAGTCCAAATATGTGAAAGAGGTATTGAAGACATTTGGAATGGGACACTGTAAACTAGTTGGGACACCAATGGTTACAAGCTATAAACTGTCTAAGGAGGATGATTTTGCATCTGTTGATGAAAAGGAGTATAGATCTATAATAAGGAAACCGCATTATGTTGTTCATAATAGACCAGATATTGCTCATGAAGTTGGATTAGTTGCTAGATTTTAGAAGAACCCAAAGGAGACACACATGGTAGCGATTAAAAGGATATTCAAATATTTGAAAGTTACTATGGATTATGGATTATGGTATCCATATGCAGGTAACTTTGATTTGAAATTCTATACACATGTAGATTGGTTAGGAAATGTCGATGTGAGGAAGATCACAACTGGAGGTGCATTCTTTCTTAGAGGAAGGCTTGTATCTTGCAGCAACAAGAAGCAAAGTTGTATATCGCAATCAACTGTTGAAGCTGAATATGTTGCAGTGTATATGAATTGTACCCAGGCAATCTGGATGAAACACATTCTGGAAGGATTTAAGTTGAAGATCATAGAACAAGTAAAGATTTTATGTGATATCAGTGCAATAAATATTTCAAAGAACTCGATGCTGCATGCTAGAACTAAGCATATTGAGTTGATATATCATTTCTTGAGAGAGAAAGTGCAGAGTAAAGATGTGTTATTGGAACATGTATCTACTAAGGAATAGCTAGCGGATATCTTTACTAAACCTCTGCCTAAGGCTACTTTTGAGTATCTTAGAGGTCAGCTAGGGGTTGTGCCCCTACATGAGGTCAGTTAAGCAGATGTGGAAGACATCAGTCCTAGAGCTTATTGAAGATCTTGAAGTAGGATTGGTGTAGAGTGGAGTTACTCCACAGGGGGAGCAACAAGCTGCAGATCATTGTTACAGAACAGTGAAGTATGACACTGAATGTTTTACTTTCTTTCACTTTGGCATTTTTGTCAAAGGGGGAGAAGAACTGTATGATTGATATGGAGATGAACTGTAGCCAGTTACCAGCTGAAGACATGGAGACTCAGTTGAAGGAGAGTACATGGTAAAATGTAAACTAGGATTCCTATACATGTGTATGTGCATTACTCTCAATCATAACAATCAAAGGGTATTGATATTTGTATTTCCATCAATGCCAAAGGGGGAAATTGTTGGTATTTTCATGAAGATTGCACTAATAAAGTGTAAGTGTTGTCATTGATGTCAATTGTAACCGATAATGGAGTTGTAATGCAATTGGTAGTTGAGCTAGTGAAGGAAATTGAAATTACTATTGAAGCAGTGAGATCAATCGGTAACCCTACCTATTGATATGTCAAATGCTAACTGATGGAGCTTGGTGAATCGGTTGTGTTGATCTATGATCAAATGGTGATCGGAGATGATTATTCCATGTATGCATGATACATTGATGAGTTTCCAAATGGTTTTGGCGCATAGAGATAATTGTTTTATCTTGGGAATGACCAAGTGCATTGCATGAAGTGGAAATCACATGATGAGTTACAGGATCCTATGTGCGGTGATCTAGGAGCAGTCGAGGTTGTCTTGTACAATGTGTAGATGATTGCTATGTAATCTAACAGTCATGTTTGAACCAATTTATTTGTAATCTCTATGAGATCTTAGGTTTTGTGATATGTTACCGACATATTCTTTTGCTTATAAGGTTGATGAGTTTTTTTGTTCTAGTGGAGGAAATTTTGGTTGTTAAGTGTCAGTGTGATTGATTGCCAAACCAAAAGGAGTATCTACAGAATGTTTGAATGTAGATAGGAGCATGAAAAGGATTTGATCAAGCAGAGTAGTGATATTTACCAGATCAGCAAAACCCTATTGTTCTCTAACAATTACAACAGTTAAATCCCTTAACTGGGTAAGCTTTAATAGGCTTGGTGTTTTCTAAATCCTCTAACCAGGTGATCCATTAGCTTGGATTTTAAATCCTCTATCAAGGTTACTCCTAAGAGGGTATTACCTTTAACAGGGTATTGTATTCAATCCCTTAACCGAGTGGTCCTTAACCAGATCTATTCCTAACAGGACATTTTTGTAAAGCTTGTAACAAGGCGTGGCTCCTAACAGGGCGAACTTCAGAAGATTACAGAATACTTGTTGGTATTCATCCCCACCGTGGTTTTTCCCATTTGGGTTTCCACATCAAAAATTATTGTGTCAAATGGTGAATGGTTTTTGTGGTTAAGTTTTGATATGGTTAATTTGTTTAACTGATTAAGCCACTTAGATATGTTAAGATGACCGAAAGTGATCTGAAATGTGCTTTTACTAATGTTAGTAAAAATAGTTTGATGTTTTGGATAAATGGTTTGAGAGTTTCATATCTGTTACACTATTATTTTGGTATGCTAGTCAACCAGTAAACTTGACAGTGCAGTTGCAGTTTGTAGTTCAGTGTTTGAACTAGTTAGTTCAGTGATTGATTTATGAGTTGGGTTTTGATTTTGGTGAAACTTTAGTTTGTTTTCTATCTACTTATTCACGCCCCCCCTCTCAATAGTTGTTTGGATCCTTATTGATTCATCATATCATTACAAACCTTTCAACTTGTGGTTAGTCTAAGTCTTTGGGGAATTGTGTAACTAGATAAAGGGTATCTGAATCTACCTTTAGTTTGTCTTGTCCTTTGGAATTTTGTTAAGTTTTTTTTGGAGAACTTAACTGGTAGGGCTACTAGGTTACCGATAGGGCTACTAGACAATAGGACAGTTGTGAGACAAGAATTCCCTAACACATCTAATAGCTAGATCTTATGGGTGTTTTGTGTTGGTTGGACCACCAATAGAAAAAATCCAATAGGTTTCCATCCCACCGGTACCGAAATATTGTTTGCCATTCACACAAGGGTAGAGTGTTTTCATCATACCAGTACCAGAAGATACTAAATCGGTATGGATCTGGTCACACAAATTGTTGTGTGAGTTAAGTATTTGGTAGGTGTGTTGTTCACACCTTGAGCAAATAAAAGAACTTGTTTTGGACATAGTAGTTATGGGTGAGAGAAGGTTTTCACCTAGTTTGTTGCATGGCTCTGCATCAGAAGTGTAGAGTTGTTGGTGATGTATTTCAAGTGCAAGATAAGATGCAAGTAAGAGATACAATCTCATGCAATGGAATGATTGTGTCATACATATTACAAAAAGATGGGAGAAGATAGGTCAAAGTCTAGGTTTTGATTTTAATTTATCATTTATCATGGATAACATCTATATATATCATTTTTAAAGCATTTTGTCTTTGAGATTGAAAAGGGTCTATATGAAAGGAGGTTTATCCATTATAGATGACATGAAGTTGGAGTATGTTTCATCAAAGGAAAGTTGATGGTGAATGGCTACTTTATTATGCAAATGATCAAAGTACCAACTTGTGGATGGTTGGATAGTGAGATGGTTACAAGCACCATAAATGAAGTAGATGAAGATGGAAAGTACCTCAATATAACTCCCAACTTTTTTTTTCATCAAAGTTATAAATTTTCAAGTTGTTCTTTTGTAAAAGTGACTATGTCACTTATTGTAACCACAAGTTAGAATTTGAACTTCACTCTTGTAAAAGTTAGGTAAATCCTAAGTTTCCTTCAAAAGGGTAGTTATTTTAAGTAGTCACTTGGGTAGTTTTATAATGTGGTTACCCAAGGTAGTTATCCTAAGTAGTTATACTAGGTGGTTACAAAGTAGTTATGTGGTAGTTATGCTCTCAAACCTATAAATACAAGGATATTTCATTTGTAAAGGGATACTTTGGACAAAGGAGAAAATTTGTAGAAATTGCTAAAGGATCTTGTAATGAATTTTGATTTTACACTATGTACAAAGAGGTTTATGAGATTGTATAATCTCACAAAGACAATAAAGAATGCTTACAAGTTTGTATGTTCTTGATGTTCTTCTAAGTTGTCATCCCTAATTTTTCATATGTTAAATTAGTAATTCCTTTTTATGCTCACGTGAATTATCAATAATATATGTAATTAATGTAATGAAACACAATCGCTTCCTGCTATCTTGAGTTAGATGTGTCAAGATAAATAGTCTTTCCATATGTCAAGATTTGTTATCTTTATTTCATCATCATTGCATATCAACACTTATTTTGTGCTCAAACCCCCTTTGTAATCATTAGCAGTTGTGGAATCTCAGTTGGTTTTCATACATCTACCATTGGGGTTTCTATTAGTCATCTTTCTCTAGTTTTGTGTTTTCTCCTTTATGTACTTTCAGGTTAAAAGTACACAAAAATCCTAAAAACCACATCATACGAAGGAGTTGCCCCTCTCAAATGCAAAGGAAGATTGCAGTTTGAGTGCAATCTCTCTAATTGTTGGAACAGTTGTCACTACTCTATAGGCAAGTAGGGTCAAATTTAGAGAATCAATCGCAGTGACAAATCTGTTTACCAACATGTTGGTACTAAATGGGTATTTAGGAACAATTTGAATGAAGTCGATTAAATTGTAAGAAATAAAGCTAGACTGGTTTGCAAAGGATATTCTCAAAAAGAATGAATTGATTATGAGGAGACTTTTTCTCCGATGGCTAGACTTGAAGCAGTTAGACTATTGCTTGCTTATGCTGCTTATAGAGATTTCAAGGTATATTAGATGGATGTCAAATCTGCCTTTTTGAAAGGTGATCTTGAGGAAGAAGTCTATATTGAGCAACTTGATGGATTTTTACTATCAGATGATGGAGATATGGTATGTAAGTTGTGTTGGTATTTTGGTATGGTTTTATCATTGATGTCAACACCTACTAAAACACTAGCACTTTGGAGATCCAACAACATTCATCGGCAAGCAGGTAACTATTGCACATTTACTGGTATATGGTTCACCAGCAATATAAAATGATCACCGACACTTGGAATGATATGGAAAACACTTGGTTATGTCGAAGACATCATCTGGACATCTTGTCCTGGAGTTTTGTTCATTAGAATATTCATAGTTGCATATTTGTTGTTACTGGCAAATAGGTCTAGGGTTACACCGGCAGGTTTATCTTTTCCAGATTAGCATGGCACGCTATGGAGATGATTAATTATTGTTGTAAATGCATTAAGCTGACATGTTCAATTAGTTATTGCATCGGATATTATATTGTTTGTAAAATGTTTTTATTGTAATATCTTGTAGAGCCGACCTACTAAAATTGGTCTTAGGTTATGGTATAAATATAAGATCTTATTTGTAAGATCAAACGTGGAATGCGAAAAAGGATTGTGTGAAGGCATATGTGAGTTTAAGTAGAGCTATACACAAAGACATCATTTGAAGGTGAAGCTAGGTTTTTGTGGAAGCATATCAGCATTACACCAGTACTGAATCTAGCATATGAAGATGCTATTTTGTATAGTACATTCTTATTGGATTTAACCATCCAATTGTAGTCAGTGTGACTCCCATTTTGTGATTGAGTAGTGAGCTCTAGGTTGTTGACCTTTCTGCATGTGTAGACCCCATTTATGTATGACTTACTATTTGCAGTAGTATCATTTGATTGTGGGTAAGGTTTCCCACCGTGGTTTTTCCCCTTACAGGGTTTCCACATACAAATATTGGTGTTATGTGTTTTGGATGACTTTGCGTTTATGTTTCATGCATTAATCTTTACCGGTATAGCAATTAACTGTTAAAACTATCTATCGGCATACTTAACTGGTTTACCGGTATTATGCATTAAGTTGGTTAAGTTGTTTTTGGTTTGAATTTATTTGACAACTGATTCACCCCCCCTCTCAGTTGTCTCCGGGACCTAACAAGCTGAAGAAAGCTCTTTATGGACTGAAGCAAACCCTTAGAGGCTGGTATGCTAGATTAGATAAATATTTGTTGAAATTAGGATTTAGTAAAGGTGTTGTTGATAGCAATATGTACTTTAAGATAGAAAATGAGTGTTGCCATTGTGTTGTCATTGATGTCAATCGGTATGGGAGATGTATGTGACGTACTATCATCGATGCATACCATATGTGATGTCTTTGATGTCACCTAGCATAACCGGTCACTGGTAAAGGAGAGAATGTCACCTAGCATAATGGCCATTGGAGTCACCAATACATAGGTTTGTGTTTGACTTGTGTTAAAGATATGGATAGGAGACCAATATGATATAACAATCAGTAAATGATGACATCTATAAGTGGGCAAGATTTTGGGTTGTTGATTGTGATGAAGAGGGGGAATGTTATCAAGAATCACATCAACACTGGAGGAGAAGTATGTGCAAGTCACCGGTATGCTATTAGATGTCAATCTAAAGGACTCCCACCAGATGAAGAGATGATTGAAAGTGAATGTGCCCCAACTGGATCACATGTGCCTATTTGAAGACATGCTGCTCAAATAAGGAAGCCACATTGGTGAAATGCAAGATGTCAATGACAAGGATCCACTCCCATCAATAAGATAGGCTTATCTCCTATTATGCATGGAATGCATCATATTCCTATGAGATAAGAGAGAACACTAGAAGGCAGGTGATTGAAGGCTCACACTAGATGAACTAGTGAAACACCAAGTTTCCTTAGGTGCATGAGATCAAGGATAAGCATCGGATCAACCAGGTAGACATGATTATTTAACAGTACAAAGATTGAAGGATACGGTGGTCACTTTGAAAAATATGTTAATAGAAGAACCTCTCTATTGAAGAAGAAGAAGGAAAGGTTGAGCAGTTGCAGACAGAGGATGTTGTCAGAATGTAAATGAAGTTTGGTGCCACTGGTGTGTATGGTATCTTACCAATATACATGCAGAAGATACTACCAGTATAGATGTAAACTGGTAAGTTGACAATGTGCAGAAGTGAAAGGCTCCTATCTGCTGAATATGTGCATAGGGTAGGATAGCAAGTGTGCTGACTAGTTGAGTGTTCCACCAAAAGAGAAGCATAGTGTAAGGTTGAAAGCAAACCGATTAGGGTATAACCTACAGGGTCTGTGAACTGGTAGATGAACTCGGTTGCATGGTTGGTTAGTGATCCTATCCAAACTGAAATAACCAACCTAGCAAAGGTGGATGCCGATAAAGGGGCCATGTGGAGATGAAGTGGCCTGCATGCACAGGTCATTGAAAGTGTTGTCGGTGAGGTAGGTGGTGACTGGTCGACATCAATGTTGATAGCGTGTTTCATGGGCCAAAGAGTAGAAGAGTGTGGCTTGAGACTAATCAGAGGACAAAAATCTGATTTGATGACTTCATGTTTGAGGCCGAGTGTCTAGGTGTTGATCAAGGTAGGTGAAGCTATCTGCATGATCGCTCCATAGGTGTTTGACAAGTGCAGACTGAAGAAGGAGCCGTGTTTTCTAAACATAGCAAACGTGTATTGGAAGTCGCACAATTGGTGGAGTTTGACTGATTTGTTGCAAGTGCTTAATCTCTGGAAAGAGATCTGATTAGATTTGGTTTGCCTCAAGGTTGATGAAGAAACCCTAACCGCATGAAGTTTAAATTGGTTTTTGGTGAGAAGACTTGTTTATAAATATGCAAGTCAAAATCATTGAAAGTTGTTGCTACTGAATGAGAGAGTGTTGCTACTACATGTGAGAGAAAATCAGTCAAGTGATAAAAGATAATTAGAGAAGAGACTGCATGTGAGGGAGAATCAGGTTGAAGAGTTCAAACAACAATAGTGAGGCAACCAGTAGTCAACCTTTTAGTCTGATAGAGGAGTAAACCAATGGTGACTAAATCGACAGAGAAGAGTTGCAGAAGATTGTAGAGAAGAAAAGCTAAGAACCTACAAGAATCAGATGGTAGACATCTGACTAAGTTATCAAGACTGGTGGTGAATAGTAGCAATGTGACAGAGAGAAAAGAGAACTGATAGAGAAGAAGAAGAGACTGAACCAGCAAGGGTGCAATAGAGAGCAAGGTGCAATAGAGAGTGGGTTACAATAAGAAATAAGGTTGCTACAGTGAGAAGGTGAGGAGAGAACCAACAGAGGAGTGAAAAGAAAAGAACTAGTGGAGAGATTTTTATAAGAATTACAAAGTTCCTTTTGTAACAAAGCTATTACTTTTGTGATTGAATATATTCATTGTAGATCATTGAGTTGGAGCTCAGTGTAGGGGTTGGTGCTCCTTGGGTGGGTGCCCTAAAGAAGGAGAGGTACTCCTTGGGTTGGTGCCTGAAATATTGTAGCCGAATGTTTCATTGTGAGGCTACATTGGAGTAGTAGTATCCAGGAGCACATCTGACCGAGGTTTTTCCCATCTTGGGTTTTCCTCATACATTTGGTGTTATGTGATGTCTCTTTTATGTGTGGTTGCATTTGTGTGAGTCTCCCATCTAATCGGTATGTCTTCTTTATGATTAGATCTGTTAACCTGCATACACACATAGGATTGAAAATGGAAAATTTTGTAAATCACTTATTCACCCCCCTCTCAATGACAGTGTTCAACAATTGGTATCAAAGCCTAGGTTCTCGGTTGATAAGATTTCTCTAGCTTGGGTAGATTCTGGTATTTGAACACAATGGATTTTTTAGTATCAACCCCTACTTGATGGTTCAAACTTTTCTATTTGGAGTCTTAGGATGGAAGTCTACCTGTCCTCCCTTCGGTTTGATGTGTGGATGTTAGTAGAAAATGGTTGCCCTAGTAAAGTCAGTCCTACCACTCATTCAGATGCAAAAGGAGGAAACTAGTGTAATGATTTAGAAATGAAGGCTATATTTTGTGGGCTCACAAATGATATCTCCTCACGGGTAGATAGATGCAAATCGGCAAAGAGCTTATGGGATAGATTAAAGATGCTATATGGAAATTAACCTTGTACTGCATAACTGGTTTGTGAAGACAAGATGACAAATGTAACTCATGTGGCTACAGATGATGAAAGAAGATCTATTAGAAGCAGTGGAAATGATGAAGAAGGAACCCACCTCTTCATGGCTCAAGATTCAAAGGATGAAAGGAACATATCTAAGAATGATCATGCAGATCATTCCTACTGACAAGATGTGTTTGGCAGTGATAGTTAAGATGCAGAAGAAGATGAAGCAGAAGTTGATCTTGAAGGAGAACTTGTAAGTGCACTCGAAGAACTTAGTAGAGTGAGGAATAAATACAATTTATTCAAGAATGTTACTATTGTGGAACAAAAATGGTTAATCAAATGCCTTGAAGAATCTAAAAAATGTATCTCAGAATTGAAGACTCAACAAGGAGACACCAATGAGTGTCGGTGTAATGATCTAGCATCTAATCTAGAGGCCAAGGATAAAGAATATTAGTAGCTAGTAGGAGATATGGAGAGTCTCTAAAATGACCTTGAGAAATGTCAGGATGAGCTCAAGGTGAGAATCCAATTTGATGGCAGCAATGATGCCTTGGAAAAAATGTTGAAGAAGAAAAAACATGCAAAGGATACCAGTGGATTAGGCAGTGGTGCCAATGAATGCTCCACCAGCAAGAATATCCCCCACAATGACATTTTGTTTGTCTCCTCAAATGGAGATAACATGGGTCAGACCTTCATAGTTAGAGATGCTCCCCAGAAGAAGGTTGATCTAACCACAACCGGTGGAGACATGTAGACAAGGATGAAGACCGGTGCTGCAAGAAGGAGAAACAATTTAGATCCCAAAGGAAAAGGGAAGATGGGAGAAGGTGGCTTGAGACTGATCAAAGGACAAAGATCTAATTTGATGACTTCATGTTCGAGGCTGAGTGTCTAGGTGCTAATCAAGGTAGGTGAAGCTATCTGCATGATCACTTCATAGGTGTTTGACAAGTGCAGACTGGAGAAGGAGCCGTGTTTTCTAAACTTAGCAAACATGTATTGGAAGTCACGTGATTGGTGGATTTTGACTGATTTTTTGCAAGTGGTCAATCTCTGGAAGGAGTTCTGATTGGATTTGGTTTGCCTCAAGGTTGATGAAGAATCCCTAACCGCCTGAAGTGTGAATTGGTTTTTGGCGGGAAGACTTGTTTATAAATATGCAAGTCAAAATCAATGAAAGTTGTTGCTGCTGAATGAGAGAGTGTTGTTGCTACATATGAGATAAAATCATTCAAGTGATAAAAGACAATTAGAGAAGAGACTGAGTGTGAGAGAGAATCAGGTTGAAGAGTTCAACCAACAATAGTGAGGCAACCGGTAGTCAGCCTTTTATTCTGATAGAGGAGTAAACTGATGGTGACTAAATCGACAGAGAAGAGTTGCAGAAGATTGCAAAGAAGGAAAGTTGATAACCAATAGGAATTAGATGGTAGACATCTAACTAAGTTATCAAGACTAGTGGTGAATAGCAGCAATGTGACAGAGAGAAAAGACAACTGATAGAGAAGATGAAGAGACTGAACCAGCAAGGGTGCAATAGAGAGAAAGGTGCAATAGAGAGTGGGTTACAATAGGAAATAAGGTTGCTACAGTGAGAAGGTGAGGAGAGAACCAACAGAGGAGTGAAGAGAGAAGAACTAGTGGAGAGATTTTCATAAGAATTACAAAGTTCCTTTTGTAACAAGGCTATTACTTTTGTGATTGAATATATTCATTGTAGATCACTGAGTTGGAGCTCAGTGCAAGGGTTGGTGCTCCTTGGGTGGGTGCCCTAAAGAAGGAGTGGTACTCCTTGGGTTGGTGCCTGAAATATTGTAACCAAATGTTTCATTGTGAGGCTGCATTGGAGCAGCAATATCCAAGAGCACTTCTGACCGAGGTTTTTCCCATCTTGGGTTTTCCTCATACATTTGGTGTTATGTGATGTCTCTTTTATGTGTGGTTGCATTTGTGTGAGTCTCCCATCTAATCGGTATGTCTTCTTTATGATTAGATCTGTTAACCGGCATACACACATAGGATTGAAAAGGGAAAATTTTGTAAATCACTTATTCACCCCCCTCTCAATGACATGTAGTGTTCAACAATTGGTATTAGAGCCTAGGTTCTCGGTTGATAAGATTTCTCTAGCTTGGGTAGATTCTGATATTTGAACACAATGGTTTTTTTAATGTCAACCCCTACTTGATGGTTCAAACTTTTCTATTTGGAGTCTTAGGATGGAAGTCTACCTGTCCTCCCTTCGGTTTGATGTGTGGATGTTAGTAGCAAATGTTTGCCCTAGTAAAGTCAGTCCTACCACTCATTTAGATGCAAAAGGAGGAAACTAGTGTAATGATGTAGAAATGAAGGCTATATTCTGTGGGCTCACAGATGATATCTCCTCACAGGTAGACAGATGCAAATTGGCAAAGAGATTATAGGATAGATTAAAGAAGCTCTATGGCAATGAACCTTGTACTACATAACCAGTTTGTGAAGACAAGATGACAAATGTAACTCATGTGTCTGGAGATGATGAAAGCAGATCTATTAGAAGTAGCAAAAATGATGAAGAAGGAACCCACCTCTTCATGGCTCAAGATTCAGAGGATGAAAGGCACATATCTAAGAGTGATCATGCAGATCATTCTTACTATCAAGATGTGTTTGGCAGTGATAGTGAAGATGAAGAAGAAGATGAAGCAGAAGTTGATCTTGAAGGAGAACTTGTAAGTGCACTCGAAGAACTTAGAAGAGTGAGGAATGAATACAATTTATTCAAGAATGCTGCTGTTGTGGAACAAAAATGGTTAATCAAATGCCTTGAAGAATCTGAAAAATGTATCTCAGAATTGAAGAGACAATAAGGAGACACCAATGAGTGTCAGTGTAATGATCTAGCATCTAAGCTAGAGGCCAAGGATAAAGAATATCAGTGGCTAGTAGGAGATATGGAGAGTCTCTGAAATGACCTTGAGAAATGTCAGGATGAGCTCAAGGTGAGAATCCAGTTTAATGGCAGCAGTGATGCCTTGGAAAAAATGTTGAAGAAGAAAAAGCATGCAAAGGATACCAGTGGATTAGAAAGTGGTGCCAGTGAATGCTCCACTAGCAAGAATGTCCCCCACAATGACATTTTGTTTGTCTCCTCAAATGGAGATAACATGGGTCAGACCTTCATAGTTAGAGATACTCCCCAGAAGAAGGTTGATCTAACCACAACCGGTGAAGACATGTAGACAAGGATGAAGACCGGTGCTGCAAGAAGGAGAAACAATTTAGATCCCAAAGGAAAAGGGAAGATGGGAGAAGGCAGCTTCACCGAAAGCAAGAACATGAGAAGACAACAAAGAAGACCTCCCACTGGTAGAAGACAAGGAATTGTTGCTATCCTCAAGTCAAGGAAAGTGTGGAAGAAGAAGAGACCAGATGGAATAAATGCAAAGAATGGACAACCTGGTGTCCATCCCCAAAGAAATAAAAATGGAGATGCCAAACCGGGAAGATCTCCCCATGCATTGCAGAATAAGTTTGTAAGTTATTACTTTGCATGTAATGGTTACAGCCATATGACAGAAGAAAGTAGAAAGGTATCTAGAAGGAACAATCTAGGATCTCATAGATATCATGCATATGAGCAAAATGTATCAAGGAGTAGAAACATGCATATTTTCTCTCCTGGTTATGTAAATAGTGTTTGTTATAACTACAATGCATTTGGCCATAGAGAGTTTGAATGTAGGAAGAAGGACTTGCAATCATATGGAAGCCGTTATAGAAACTATGCTCAACATAGAAATGGATAAAGAGCATATGGAGGTCAAAGACCTGCACGGAACCAAAGGAGAAATTCTCTTGCAGGATCAAGAAGACCACCGATTCTGGTACTTAGTTATGATAGCATGACCGGAAGAAGATGGTCAAACTGATTTGACAGAAGGTCCCCCAATAATGCGTTTGGAATGAACATTGTTTGCCTCTACAGCAAAGTTTCCGGTCATGAGGCAAAATTTGGCAAAGCAAGGACCCATCAACAAAATAAAGTAAGATCTTCTCCCAAGACTAAAAATGGGAAGATGAATGAGATCAAGAAGGAATGGAGGAAGAAGCGAGAAGATGCAACCATGGACCGACACTGTGCATTCAATGCACAAGTGATATCTCCTAAGGCTTAAGGAGATGCAGGACTTTAGGGGGAGTAGCACATTGACATTATCATTCACCCCCCTAGTGGAAGAGGACAATTGGAGGAACAAGTTGCTGTCGGTACGAAGGAAGAAAATGAGATGGTATGAGTGTGTAGTGGTTGCCTTGTCTACACATCTACAAATGAAACATGGATCACTACTACATGTGTCAATGGTTAGTAGATTTGCAATTAGGATTAGATGCAAATTGACACAAGAAGATAGGAGTTACAAGAATGTGCTCTGATAGTGATGATGAACCAGTACAAGAAACCGGTATGTGTAGGATGTTACTGATATGAATGCTAATTAGTACTTGCAAGTTATGTAAGACAATGCGGTTCGATATCATGGCATTATCCTTGGTAGCATGGAATGAGGAGTTTATATCTCGGGTGGCATTGGAGATGACCTGAATGACAAATGTTGGCCCGGTTGTTGATCATATACGCATGCATCCTTTATGGGCTAACCGGTTTGATTTATGGTGTGATGATGATATTGTATGGTATTGTGTACATCCAGGATCTTGTCATAGGTTATGGTAGATATAATGGAGCTAATAGATCATTAGATTGATCACATATGCATAGCTCAATTGGTATATGGTAAACATTAGAGCTCTGGTTTTGGATCTAACTGGCAATGTGGACCTGAGATGCATGTGTTGTCATTTTTGATGATGATGTTGTGATTATCATTGATGGACACACACTTGCTTTGAGATCACTTTTTGTATGTATGAGTTATGCTCAACCGGTATTTGTTCGAACTAGTATTATGTATTATAGTCTTTATACTATCGGTGTTTTGTAGAAAGTGTTTACTAATCTCAAGCCGTATGAGGACCCAAAGCGGTATGAAGACCTCAAGTGGTTTGAGGATCCCAAAGCGGTACGAAGGAACAAAGCGGTTGTTATCATTTTTCCCGATCTTTATTTTGATAAATCGGTAATTGGTAAAATGTGTGAACCGGTTATCGGTTAAATGTATGAACCGGTATTACTCTGTGATGAGTTACCAACCAGTATTTTTGTGATGAGCTATCATCACCAACACTTTGGCGGTGATTCTGTGTCATGTTACCAAATGTGTCCAGATGCACTGAACCTAGGAACTTGCAATGTAATCCTATTGGACTGACATGAAATCAGATTCCTTTATAAGGACATCATGTCTAGGGTTTTAGGAGTTGTTAGGGTTTAAGGTGATTGATGAGGTTTTTGTAAGTGTGATCATAGAAGAAGATCAAGTCTGTGTGAAGAAACAAAGTGTGGAGATATTGAAGACTGAAGTAATACTAAATGTGCATTAACAATGAGCTATCAAGGATCTAACCAAGCATATTGTGCTAGTATTTAGATCACTCACTTGTTGATTACTCACATCTTCGACAAGTCTGAAACCCTTAACCGGGTAGGCCTGTCAAAGCATTTGTAAATCCTCTAACAAGGTGGTTCACAACTGTGGATCTGAAATCCTCTCACAAGGTAGTCTTATCTCCTAATAGAGATTGAGATTCCTAACAGGATCTATTCTAGTGAAGAACATTGTATGACCTTAACTAGTCTGGCTACTATTTTGTAGATATGTTACTTGTGAGTTTCATCACACCATGGTTTTTCCCATTTGGGTTTCCATGTCAAAATCACTTGTGTTATGGTGATTGTGCTCCTGTGGGTGAATGCCTTATTTGCTATTTGGTTTTCATTTGTTTTAAACGATTTTTTAGTAAAGCTATTATACCGGTTTACTGCTAAACTGTTTAAGTGTTTGAGTTCAGTATTTTTTGGTATACTAATTCACCCCCCCTCTTAGTATTCATCAATTGGTATCAGAGCCAACCTTTCTATAAGTCTAACCACTTGGAAGGAGATATGGGGGAATTCACTATGAGGGATCTTACTCATCATCTCACTTAGACTGAGAAAGCCTTTGATGAACTTAAAGTCAAGTATAAAGCCTCTCTAGCAAACAGAAGAGAGCATGCTAAAAAACTAATGGAGCTTACTGAAAACAGTTCTTTTGATGAAGCAAACATGGAAGCCCTAGTTGAAGAAGTTGAAAAAATGAATGAGTCTAATGCCAATCTGAGAAGGGAACTAGAAGGACTGACTATCAGAATGTGTCAAGAGCTTAAGAACTGGAGGAAAGCTGAAGATCTGGTAAAAGACAAAGATCATGAGATCTCCAAACTGAAGCAAGAAATCAGTGCACTTACCGCTCATCTCCAAGAGAGTAAAATGGAAAAAGAAGAAATGCAACGTGAACTAAACATGTCTATTTCTGAGAATACAACCTTGAAGGAGTCCAATGCTTCTATTACCAAGGAACTCACTGAAACAAAGGAGATGCTTGCCAAATTCAATCAGAGTGCTGCTAAGTTAGAGCAAAAGCTTGAATCAGCCAAACCGGTAAAGAATACTAATGGACTTGGTTTCTCTGGTTATGAGGTAGGTGAGACCTCTGGAGAAAAAGATGTAGCATCAAAGAAGCAACCAACACCAAAGGATAAAGGTAAGCAAAAGTTTAAACCTATTTGCTTTAATTGTCTCAAGGAAGGACACACTGCCAATGTATGTAGAAATAAGGCTTACAATAATTTTCCTTATTTTCTAAACAATAAGCCTAGATCCAATAGATTCAATGGTAACTGTTATGTATGCAACAAGTTTGGGCATAGAGAATTTGAATGCAAGTCTGTTGTGCACAACACTAGAAGATATCCTTAAAGGAGTCAAGGAGTTTTTCCTGAATCTTCTATGAACCAGAATCCAAACTGGTATAATGCCTATGACCATTAGTTAGGTGGTGGTGGCTATCAAGCGGCAACTAGTTAGAGAGCAACCTGTTTGATTTGCCATGATAGGTGTCACACTGCTGCAACATGCAGGAGGAAGAATGGTAGAATGAACAATGGACCATGGAGAACACCTGGAATGATATGCTATCATTGCAACGAATCGGGACACCTTGCCAGAACCTGCAGAATGAGAAAGAACATATCAAATGATATACCGTTCACTCAGGAAGGAAAGATTGATGTTGAAACTGTTCAAGTGGATATGAAGACAACATAGAAGAAGAAACCTAAAGAAGTGTCACAGGAAGAACCAGTTTCTGCACCTAGTGTAGAAGTCTCTGAACTGGCAAACTGAGCTTTAGAAAATATTAGGGGGAACAAATCGATGAAATGTTTCGAACCCTCAGTTTACACCAGTAAAAGACCTTAATCGTTATGTGTTTCTTGTCAATCGGCAGAAGACCGGAAATGGTAAAAGGCAAAATTAGGGTTTATAACCTAATGGTGGAGCATTTATTATGGTAGGTAAAGAATTTGTTTAAAAGGGATTTTCAAGTCATTTTCACTTATCAATTTGCAAGCGAAGAAATTCTCAAGTCCAGAGCGACCAAAGGCAATTTATTTTGTGATTAAGAGAGATTTCAAAAACTTTAAAGTAGAATCTGGAGATAGTATCAATCAGTCAAGTGAAGAACACTAAGCAGTGTTCCAAGCGACTGAACTAGTGTATTGCTAGCTACAATGTCAAAGCCCTAAATCTCGATTCACGAAGGTATTTTTTGAGTTTCTTTGTTTATCATAGCTTCTGCTTCGCACTCTAGTTGAAGTGCACCTATTGATTCAGTGGATTTTATACAAAGGAAGATGAAATACAATGCCCTATCCCAGATACCCACTGGTGTTATAGTTGAGGAAGGTATTTCAGATTATATTGATTGCAAAATAGAACACCTAGGATCCCTAGTGATCCATTCTCAGTTAAGTCTATTCTACGGGGATGACAAGAAGATTAAACCTGAATACAGCATCTTGGAAAGGAAGAAACTTCACAATGTGGTGTATTTTCTTGAAGAGCTCATAGAAGATCACATATGCATTATTCTGAGCAGAGTGCACGATGAAAAAATGTATCTTGAGTGGACACATGACATCACACCAGAAGCGATTCATGCCATCACTGGTTTCTGTAACATTGGAGAGGTGCCAGCCTGAAGAAAAGTCATTAAGATGGAAATGACCAAGCTCACCGGTTCTATGAGCGACCAATGGGGAATGACCATCAACACCATCAAGGATGAATTGGTCAAGTATGCCTGCATGGTGATCGGATACTGGACATTCTATGCTAGGAGAATTAACTCTATCTCTATTGCCATGATTAATGTTGCCTACAAGAATGATCATGGAAGATGCCTCATTTGATCTATGCACCTGTATGCAGAGGCAACTTTTGGTAAACCTAAAATCTATTAAACAGGACAATGCCTTAATATTTAAATTTGGACAACTATTGGTAGGATTGTTTTTCTACTTTCAAGGCTATTTTCTGGGAGTCGGTGATATTCAATGGTTTGCTGACCAACTGGTTACCAAACAAATCAGAGAAAGTCTTCAAGCGGTGGGAACCGTTTATCCTGAAGTCTTGTGAAAGATGAGATAGAGGATGAGGATATCTAGCGATATTGTCAAGAAATATGAAGAGGACATCTGCTTTACCATAAGAGTCTACAGATGAGTGCATAATGGAGGTGGTTGAGCCCAGAAAAGAAAAAGTGGAGCCCATGGGATATGAGGCGATGTATGACATGCTCGATGGGTATGCCTCTACCCTAATCACCTCACCTCTTCATCCAAAGAAGAAGAGAACCAACACCTACTTAGAAAGGGTAACATTGGTTGAAGAACCTTTAGTGAAGAAAGGAAAGGTAGTGCCATCGATATCGGCACGGGTTACTTCAACAAGTCCTAAAGTGACAAAACGGTCACCGGCCAAGAAGAAACCGGAAGTTACACCTGCCAAGGTTTTTGAAAGAAAGTGGAAAACTAAGAACATCTCACCAGATTCTGAGGATACAGAACCTAAAGTGCAGCCTAAATGGACTAAGAAAACGAGGAAGAAAGCAAAGATAACCAGCAATGAAATGGCATTGTCAGCACCGGTAAATATAGACATTTCCTCTTACAAACCATTGACACATTGTTAAAGGACTATCAAGAATATTAGGAGAAAAGTGCTAAGTGATTTAATAGATCATTGTGATGATTTTAATGACATTGAAAAGGAGGAATTCAAATAGGAGGTTATTCAATATCTATGTATTAATGACCGGTCGCCATCAGAAATTAGATTTGTGACACCGAATTCTTTATACAATTCTTTAGATAACAAATGGCACATTGCCATAGAAAAGGAATAGGAAATAAGAGAAGAAATTTTTGCATAATATTTTCTTGATGTGTCAAATTCAGAGCTCTATGAAGTTATGGATAAATAGAAAGTCCTCTTCTTCATGAGAATAAGAATACTCTTGTTACTAGAAGGCAAAGTCCTTGAAGTGGTGAAAGATACACACTCACATGCCAAAGCCGCTCTGAGATTGGACCAAGTGTCTGAAGGCAACAAGAAGGCTGAACAAGAACCAGAAACTAGAAAATCGGATGAGGTATATGACAGTGAATGAGAACCAGTTACTGAACAGATGGACACAATTGACGTTGATGCTTTGGATGGAGAAAATGTCACTCCAGATGTAGTAAAGGAAAAGGCTGATAAAGAGAGAGTGGACAAGGAAAAATAGGATAAAGAAAAGGTAGAGAAGAGGAAACAAGATGAAGAGAAAAAGAAACAGGAAGAAGAGAAGAGGAAACAAGAAGAAGAGGAGAAGAAGAAATAGGAAGAGGAGAAGAAGAAAAAGGAAGAGGAAAAGAGGAAACAGAAAGAGGAGAAGAAGAAAAGGAAGAGGAAACAGGAAACAGGAAGAGGAGAAGAAGAAAAAGGAAGAGGAGAAAAGGAAACAGGAAGAGGAGAAGAGGAAACAAGAAGAGGAGAAGAAGAAAAAGGAAGAGGAGAAGAGGAAATAGGAAGAGGAGAAGAAGAAAGAAGAAGAGAAGCAGAAGGAAGAAGAAAGGAAGAAGGATGAAGAGAAGAAAAAGAAAGAAGCAGAGGAACAAAAGAAGGCAGAAGAGGAAAAGCAAAGATCCGAAGCAAAGAATAAAGTGGCAAAGAGCACACATGTGGAGACACAAAAGGCAACCAATAGTCAAGCCAAACCAGCTGACATTACTAGTCCTATTGAACTCCAATTTGCAAATGAATCAGAGCTGCTCCAATGCATTAAGCTTGCACAAGAGCGACTAGAAGCATTAAGGAGGAAAAAGGAGCAAGATGTTATTCAAACTGCGGTTGAAACATTTACCAGTTCGATTCCCGATACTAACTTCCCTAGTACCGATTCCTCTTTGGCCCAACTAAAACTTCTTTGTACAGTTGTGGAGGACCAAGTACAATGCCTGGAAGAGGTTGCTGAAGCCAATGCATAGAAAAAGCATCAAAAGGCACTAAACACTTCCTTAGTGAAGAAATTGAACAAGCTCTGGTCTGAACTTCAAAATGAACAGAAGGACATAAGAGATGGTATGGATGAGGGGAAATTGTTGCTCAGTAAGACAAGTCAACCCCATCTATTCTGTGATGATGTGCTTGCATAGAAAGAAAAACTGCAATCTAATTTGTAGGCATATATAAGCACCTTTAAGATGCCCTATGATTCCTTCACTACATATGGGCAAACTATTCATCGGTTTCAGCTCCAGTCTGCCATAATAGAGTTGGAGATCACCAATCGAACTAGAGATTTGCAAGAACTTCAACTAGCTCTACTACCCGGGCTGCAAATACTTCAGAAATGCTATCTCAATCTGGATGCCTTAACGGTCACTCAAGAGATGAGCACAATTGATGCCATGAAAGAACATGTATCCCAGATGCAAACAGAAAGTGAGGTGACTACCTCATTACTTGAGTCGTGGTCTTTATCCATGAAGACCTTTATGCAGGATTTTAAATCAGTTTTTGATAAGTTTCACTCATTATTGTCATAAACATTTATTATATTAATGATAATGAGAAATAGGGGTTATTCTGCAGTACTTTGTCATTGTTGGCAAAGGGGGAGTAGTATTTTGTATTTAAAATTTTGGTGAATGCTATGTATACTTTCATGTTATCTCTTTAAGGGAGTAGTATATATTGTATTTTCCACAAAAGGGATAGTGTATATGCTTAGGGGGAGTAATTTTGATTATGGCATATTTTTGTTGAAAAACACTTAGATGTCAAAATTTTCCTAAGTGTTGCCATCAATGCCAAAGGGGGAGATTTTTGGCATTTTTGATGATGATGTTGTGATTGTCATTGATGGACACACACTTGCTTTGAGATCACTTTTTGTATGTATGAGTTATGCTCAACCGGTATTTGTTCCAACTGGATAGTCTTTAGACTATCTGTGTTTTGCACAAAGTGTTTACCAATCTCAAGCGGTATGAGGACCCAAAGTGGTATGAAAACCTCAAGCAATTTGAGGATCCCAAAGTGGTATGAAGGAACAAAGCGATTGTTATCATTTTTCCCAGTCTTCATTTTGACAAACCGGTAATTGGTAAAATGTGTGAACTAGTAATCGATTAAATGTATGAACCGGTATTACTCTGTGATGAGTTACCAACCAGTATTTTTATGATGAGTTATCATCACTGACACTTTGGCGGTGATTCTGTGTCATGTTACCAAATGTGTCTAGATGCACTGAACCTAGGAACTTGAAATGTAATCCTATTGGACCAACATGAAATTAGATTCCTTTATAAGGACATCATGTCTAGGATTTTAGGAGTTGTTAGGGTTTAAGGTGATTGATGAGGTTTTTGTATGTGCGATCATAGAAGAATATTAGGTCTATGTGAAGAAACAGAGTGTGGATATATTAAAGACTGAAGTAATGCTAAATGTGCATTAACAATGAGCTATCAAGGATCTAACCAAGCATATTGTGCTAGTATTTAGATCACTCACTTGTTGATTACTCACATCTTCGACAAGTCTGAAACCCTTAACTGGGTAGGCCTGGAAATGCCTTTGTAAATCCTCTAACAAGTTGGTTCACAACTATGGATCTGAAATCCTCTCACAAGGTAGTCTTTAATCGGACTTATCTCCTAACAGAGATTGAGATTCCTAATAGGATCTATTCTGGTGAAGAACATTGTATGACCTTAACTAGTCTGGTTACTATTCTGTAGATAAGTTACTTGTGAGTTTCATCTCACCATGGTTTTTCCCATTTGGGTTTCCACATCAAAATATCTTATGTTATGGTGATTGTTCTCCTGTAGGTGAATGCCTTATTTGCTATTTCGTTTGCATTTGTTTTAACCAGTTTGTTAGTAAAGCTATTATACTGATTTACTGCTAAACTATTTAAGTGTTTGAGTTTGGTATTTTTTGGTATACTAATTCACCCCCCCTCTTAGTATTCATCAGCATGACTCAAGGGGAGTTGACAACCATGTTTTCTAACTTGTATCAGATTTGTTGGACACAGAAGGTGTGCAAGTGTCTATTGTTGTACCGGTATGTTTTTGTCTTTGGAGGTATCTGAGATTGTGAGATATTTTAATGCCTATTCAATTGAAATCACAACTGGATCACCAAAAGTGTTTCTTGCTAAGAGGGAAAGTTACTTGCATAAGAGAACATGGCATTTGGTAACAAAAGAGATGAAATTGGTATTAGTGTTAGCCTCAACACTTGATATCATCATTTTGGGGTTAGGATGGCTTCTGCATGTCAAGGGGAGATGATGCAGTTTGACCAGTGGGTATGTGTATTCATTGACACATGGGCCTTCAATTGGTTCCAATCTTGCATATGCTTTAGGATTCTGGTTTGCATATACACTTGGTTGTTGATAAATTGGTGTCAGTTGATGATCAAGACCTCCATCTTAAATTTTGTGATTTGAGAGGATGTAAAGTATGAAGGTTAAAGAAGAAGATACATCTGGTAAAGAAAAAGGGGAGAAAAATCTCTATCAATACCCGATAGACACAAGGAGGAGAGAAACTCTGACAGTGTCATTTGCCATTGTTGTCAAAGGGGGAGAAATATTATGTAGTATGACAGATACTACATGTGTTAACATCAATGCTAAAGGGGGGGATTGTTGGCATTCTGTTGTCATTGATGTCAAGTAGTATAGGATGGAAACCGGTATGGGAGATGTATATGCAGTACTATCATTGATGCATACCAGATGTGATGTCTTTGATGTCACCTAGCTTAGTCAGTCACCAATAAAGGGGAGAATGTCACCTAGCATAATGGCCATTGGAGTCACCCGTACATAGGTTAGTGTTTGACTTATGTTAAAGATATGGATAGGAGACCAGTATGATATAACAACTGGTAAAAGATGACATTTGTAAGTGGGCAAGATGTTGGGTTGTTGATTGTGATCAAGAGGGGGAATGTTATCAAGAAAAAGATATGGATAGAAGACCGGTATGATATAACAACTGGTAAATGATGACACATGTAAGTGGGCAAGATTTTGGGTTGTTGATTGTGATGAAGAGGGGGAATGCTATCAAGAATCACATCAACACTGGAGGAGTATGTGCAGGTCACCGATATGCTATTGGATGTCAATTTGCAGGACTCCCACTGAATGAAGAGATGATTGACAGTGAAAGTGCCCCAATTGGATCACATGTGCCTATTTGAAGACATGTTGCTCACACAGGGAAGCCACATTGGTGAAATGCAGGATGCAGATGACAAGGATCCACTCCCACTAGTAAGATGGGCTTATCTCCTATTATGCATGGAATGCAACATAGTCCTCCAAGATAAGATAGAAGAGTAGAAGACAGGTGGTTGAAGGCTCACACTAGATGAACTAGTGAAACACTAAGTTGACTTAGGTGCATGAGCTAAGGGATAAACACTAGATCAGCCAAGTAGACATGATGAGTTATCAGTACAAAGGTTGAAGGATATGGTTATCACTTTGACAAACATGTTAATAGCAAAACCGGTCTATTGATGCAGAAGGTGAGGTTGAGTAGTTGTAGATATAGGATGTTGCTGGAATGTAGATGAAGTTTGGGGCCACCAGTGTGCATGGTATCTTACCAGTATACATGCAGAAGATACTACTGGTATAGATGTAAACTGATAAGCTGACAATGTGCAGAAGTGAAAGGCTCCCATCTATTGAAGATGTACATAAGGTAGGTTAGCAAGTGTGCTGACTAGTTGAGTGTTACACCGGAAGAGAAGTAGAGTGAAAATTTGAAAGCAGACCGGTTAGGGTATAACCGAAAAGGTATGTGAACCGGTAGATAAACCCGATTGCGTGGTTGGTCGGTGATCCTATCCAAACCAACATAACCAGCTTAGCAAAGGTGGATGCCAACAAAGGGGCCATGTGGAGGTGAAGTGGTATGCATGCATAGGTTGGTGAAAGTGTTGTCAGTGACGTAGGTGGTGACTGGTGGACATCAATGTTGATAGCATGTTTCACAGGTCGAAGAGCAGAAGAGTGCAGCTCGAAACTAATAAGAGGACAAAGATCTGATTTGATGACTTCATGATCAAGACTGAGTGTCCAGGTGTTGATCAAGGTAGGTGAACCTATCTGCATGATCACTTCATAGGTGTTTGACAAGTGCAGACTGAAGAAGGAGCCATTTTTGCTAAACTTAGCAAATGTGTATTGGAAGCTGCATGATTGGTGGAGTTTGACTAATTTGTTGCAAGTGGTCCATCTCTGGAATGAGATCTGATTAGATTTGGTTTGTCTTGAGGTCGATGAAGAAACCCTAACCGCCTGAAGTTTGAATTGGTTTTTAGTGGGATGACTTGTTTATAAATATGCAAGTCAAAATCGATGAAAGTTGTTGCTACTGAATGAGAGAGTGTTGCTGCTACATGTGAGAGAAAATTAGTCAAGTGCTAAAAGACAATTAGAGAAGAGACTGAGTGTGAGAGAGAATTAGGTTGAAGAGTTCAACTGACAATAGTGAGGCAACCGGTAGTTAGCCTTTGAGTCTGATAGATGAGTAAACTGATGGTGACGAAACTGAAAAAGAAGATTTGTAGAAGATTACAGAGAAGGCAAGCTAAGAACCGACAGGAATCAGATGGTAGACATCTGACTAAATTATCAAGACCGGTGGTGAATAGCAGCAGTGTGACAGAGAGAAAAGAGAACCGACAGAGAAGAAGAAGAGACTGAACTGGTAAGGGTGTAGCAAAGAGTGGGTTGAATCAAGAGATAAGGTTGTTGCAATGAGAAGGTGAGGAGAGAACCGGTGGAGAGATTTTCATAAGAGTTACAAAGTTCCTTTTTTAACAAGGCTAATAATTTTGTGATTGAATATATTCATTGTAGATCACTGAGTTGGAGCTTAGTGTAGGGTTTGGTTCTCCTTGGGTTGGTTCCCTAAAATCAGGGGTTGGTGATCCTTGGTTTGGTGCCCTAAATCAGGAGTGGTACTCCTTGGGTTAGTGCCCTAAATGTTTTAACCAAATGTTTCATTGTGAGGCTAGATTGGAGCAGTTGTCTCCAACAACACTTCTCACCGAGGTTTTTTCCATCTTGGATTTTCCTCGTACATCTGGTGTTATGTGATGTCTCTTTTATGTCTAGCTGCATTTGTGTGAGTCACCCATCTAATTGATATGTCTTCTTTATGATTAGATCTATTAACCGGTATACACACATAGGATTGAAAAGGGAAAAGTTTATAAATCAATGATTCACCCCCCTTTGAGTCACATCTAGTATTCAACAATGATAACATCCTGATTATTGAAGTATTTGTTGATGATATTATCTTTGGAGGTGATGATGACTTGAGCAAGAAGTTTGGCGGTGATATGCAGAAAGAATTTGAGATGTCTATGATTGGTGAGATGAAATTTTTCTTAGGTTTATAGATTTCACAAACTGGAAAAGGTATATTCATATCTCAAACTAAGTATGTGAAGTAATTGCTAAAGAATTTTGGGTTAGATGACTCCAAACCTATTGGAACAAACTCCTATGGTGTCGGGTTGTAAATTGTCTAAAAATGATGAATCTCCTAAAGCTAATCAGAGTTTGTACAGATCTATGGTTGATGGATTGCTATATCTTACTTAGATTAGACTAGACATTATGCATGTTGTGTGCATGGTTGATAGATATCAAGTTTATCCAAAAGAGATTCATGTCATTGTTGTGAAGAGGATATTCAGATACTTGAAAGGAACTGTGAATTAAGGTTTATGGTATCCTAGGAATGATGATTTCATGCTATGTACCTACATTGATGTTGATTGGGCTAGTGATATTGATGACCGAAAGAGCACTACTGGTGGAGCATTCTTTTTGGGTAAGAATTTGGTTTCATGGGCTAGTAAGAAACAAGATTCAGTGTCCTTATCTACTGTTGAAGCTGAGTACATTGTTGCTGCTAGTAATTTCACTCAAATAGTCTAGATGAAGAAAATGTTGAAGGATATCAGAAGTTATTTATGATGAGCCTACTATTATATACTATGATAACTCTAGTGCTATTAACATGTCAAATAATCCAATACAACATTCAAAGACTAAGCATGTGTCAATCAAATATTATTACTTGAGAGAGAAAGTTAGTGAAGAGAAGAAGCTGGAGTATGTATCTACAAAGGAACAAATAGTTGATATTTTCACTAAGCCTTTGCCTAAAAATATATTTGTCTATTTGAGAGACAAGTTAGGGGTATCCACCCCTCTTGATGAGAACTATATGCATTTAGTTTCATCAATCCGATGGACTTCGCAGTCTTATCCTTTTATCTAGATTGGTGTGTTGGTGTTGCTCCTCTACTAGAGTAGTCTGTGTTTTGGGGAGAGAGATTCATGTGTCATATTGTAAGGGGGGGAGTAAATTTTGGTTTTATATTTTGAGATCTTTGGCATTGTTGTCAAAGGGGAGAGAGATCATGTGAAAAATTGATTTATATGTCCTAATCTTAGGGGGAGTTTGCTCGAGATGTCTTCTTTCTTTGCATTGATTGTTTTTCATATTTATATGTTGCCATCAATGGCAAAGGGGGAGATTGTTGGATATTGTTGGTCACTTCTATTGCTAGGATATTTTTTTGTCATTGATGTCAACATATTCCTATGTATTGCTCTGGTGATTTTAGATTGAAAAGATATTATGATCCGGTATGTTGTTTTGGTTTGTTGATCACTGTTTTGCAGAGCTCAGTATTTCCTCTGGTATATTCTGGTGTGATCAGATCTTATGTTGATTTTTTGGGATATTTCTTGGAATGGTCTTGTGTATCTTCATTTCATATGGATCATGATTTGGTTCTCTGCAAGTTATCTTTCTTCATGACAATTGTTGATTGGTTGTGTTCTTCAGCTTTCAGACATTGACCGATGAAGATTTGATAAGTGGTGTTGGTGCAGCTCTTCTTGATGATTCCAACATGCTTGTTGGTGTTTCCTAGTTGTATCCTATTTTCTTTTATGATCCATATTGATTATTGTGCAATTTTTTGGTGGTTTCTATCAACCGGTGATGATTTTCGTATTATGCAGTTTTTCAGGTTGTGTAGCATATTGCGGTTGATCTTGACGTAATTTCCATTGGAGTTGAGCATTTGAGAATTTTATTTAGGTCCATTTTATGCTATGTAAATCATTATATTGGTTTGGTGGTCAATATTTGTATCATGTGTTGTAATTTTGTAATTGAGGGTTGAGGGTTTAGCCGACCTTGTTATCAAGGTTGATGATTTCTATATATAGGTGATATATTCATGTAATTTAAGTGTTGATGTTGTTTCTACATTATTAGAGATAGGTTTATGTGAGAACAAGTGATTTATTCTTCGATGTAGTATTGAGGTGAGATTGGTGTTGCAGAGAAGACATTTGTGTTTAACCAGAACTGCGATCAGGCATTTGGAGATGTTATTCTTTCAGTTCATTTCTTCCGGATTGTAGTTCGAATCTTATTGTAAGTCAATGAGACTTTCCTGAGGGTTGTATCCTTCAGGGCCATTATATTTGAGCAGTGAGCTCTAGGCATTGCTCTTGAATGCATGTGCATTCCCCATTGTAATATTTTTACATACTACTATAGAGTATCATCTTACTGTGGGTAGGTTCCCACCATGGTTTTTCCCTTAACTGGGTTTTCCACATCAAAATATTTGTGTTGTGTGTTGTGCTTTCAATTTTCTTATCTTTTATCAAATATATGTTTTGTGATTAAGTCCTATATTTTGGTGAAGATTGATTCACCCCCCCCTCTCAATCTTCCTTCTTGGCTACTGCTAACAGTTTCTATTTCTGATTGCTATATATGTGATTATTTGTTGAAAAGAAAATGTAGAGAAGGTATGTGTGAATTTATGTGCGGCTTAATGTAAGGATGATGATGTGATTGGAGTTGCTACATAAAAATGGATTGCAGTACAAAGGTGATAGCTGATATAAGAGCAATGGTCTAAAAAATTGGAGATCAAGATATTTATGTAAGGTTAGATTTTCTACTATAATAGAGACTCTAATCAACATACTAAGATGTCTTTATTCATATGGTTTTTTTCTCTGAAAATTGCAATATTTTATCTTGCTCTGATGTAGTTAGCAACAATGTGTAAGTCCTCTTATTATATCTTGCCCCAAGAATAGTTAGCCTTGGTCTATAAGTCTGAAGTAGTGATCTCCCTCTTTTCATAAAACATTTTTATGGATTATTTCTATGTGTTGAAGCTCACTATGGTTTTTCCCTGTTTAGGTTTTCTATCAATAAAATTTTGGTGTTCATGTGTGATTGGTATGAATAATTTTATGATGTCTTCATTTAATTATTGATGCAAGATTATGGTCCAAAATTTTAGTTAATTCTTATTCATCCCCCCTCTCAACATCTGATGTGTTCAACAATTGGTATCAAAGCAAGGTTCCTCTTGAGTAAGCTTAACCACCTAAGGTAGATTTGGAGTTTTGAACACTATGTTTGAAGAAGAGCTAAATGATATGGATTCTTTAGAATAAGGTAATTGGCATGATGTTGAAGGAATTATTGATATGGAAGGAGAGTTGAGATCTACATTCACTGATCTGGATGAGTGCAAAGACAAATATAAGAAGGTGGTTGATAATATTTCTTTCTTAAGGGGTTTAATAAAAAAAGAAAGAAGGCTATTAATGAATATGAAACAAATCTTGATGAGAAGACTAAAGAATGGTTGAAATTAGAAGAAGTGATGAATCTATAAAGGGAACTCAATGATGCTAAAGATCAGATTAGTAATGGATTAAGTCTGAAAGGTGGAAAGGAGATATGAGAATATGTCTTACAGTTTTAGGGTAATGAATTTTTTTGTGAATGCTCAATGATCAATGAAGAAAAGGGAAAGGAAATGAAAAATTGTACTTAAAATAAGAAGAATTCCATGTCTAACTGGAATTTCAAGATGTTTGTGATGAATCAAAAACCTCCTCCTACTTCTTTTAGGTATTTATCTTTAAGAGGAAATTGTTTTTCATGTAATCATGTAGGGCACAAAGCAAATGAGTAGAGAAATCAGATAAGGGGTTATTATTTCAACAGAAACTATCATTATTGGAACAAATTTGGACACAAGGCTAGTGGATGTAGAAGAAGAATGAATATGAACAAACATATCAAATTTTTTAATGGATATTGTTATGTTTGCAATGGATATAGGTACTAAGCTATTGAATTTAAGACGAATAAGAACTTCAAAAGAAATGAGAATGGAAATACAATGTAAAATAGTTCAGTATGCTATAATTATAACGTTTTTGGGAATATTGCAAAATTTTGTAAAAGTAATAAAGGAAAGATTGTTGGTCTGGAGAATGTAGTGGACTCTAGATGAAAAAGAGAAGATTTAAGGAAATATTGAAGTTGGTTTGGCATCCGCTATGGATGCAATTCTCTCTTTGAGTAATTGACTCATATAGTTGGATCTAAGGGGGAGCCTTAATGAAAACATATTTCAACCCCTCTTGGTTAAATGTTGGGTTTCCTCTCAGCATGGCTAGTGTATGTGATATTTTTTTAGAGGTTTTGAGCATATCTTGTGGTTTGGATGTGATTCTTGATGGTTTAGAAAGCAATGTATCATCTTTTTGAAAACATAACTCAAGAGTATTTATTTTTGCAATTACAATTATTTGTGCACTTGTGATTTGAGAAGTTAATAAGAGTGAAGGATTGAAGTCAAACAAAATTATTGCAAAGCAGTAACCTGGTAGATTGGCGAAAATTGTAAGTATCAATGATGAACCCAAACTTGAATATGATTTGAAACCCATCAGTCCAATAAATGTAGATTTGGTTGGACCATTTTTTGGTGTCAATGATCATATTATTCACAAGAAAAATATTTTTCATTGCATTCATGTTAATCTAGAAGAATATGATCATGATGAGATTAGGTCTTTTAGGGAGAATTATTCAGCTAACAATTCACAAAGGTTGAAGAGTGAATTTGGCAACCTAGGGCATAGGGGTTTGGACACTTGGAATTGTATTTCAATGATTGATGATGAAGAAGTTATAAGAATTGTTCTCAACAATATTCATGGTGATTTTATCTAGCTTGACAAACTACATTTGGTTTCAAAGGAAGTGTTGCAATTATGATAGGGTTGTGCATGACCAGAGAAATACTAGTGCTAAAATTTGTAAACAATATTGAGGTGAATCATTTGATTGGGGTAATTTCAGATATAAGAGCATTAAAGATCGATACTATCAGAGATGTGGAAATCAATTATGCAAAAATGGGGATATCTTATAAAGTCTATTACAAGAACAAAGAAGGTTCTTGTGCATCCATCAGTGTGTATGTGGCTTATCTGATGGTTAAGGAGAATGCAGAATATGATCTGTGTGAGATTCTATAATATGATCTGTGTGAGATTCTATAGCGGCAATTATTTGACAACATCAAAATGTCAAAGGGTGAGGTGTATCCATTTTGATATGGTTCTCTGATTGTTTGTTTATCTTTCTTTTTTTGAATGCATTGCCTAGTGTTGAAAATGTTGCATGGAGAAATAGCATGGTAGTTGGGTCATAGATTAAAAGTTATTTAGATGGATTGGATGATAATTTTTAATTGTGTAGAATCTTTTTTATGAGAGTCTCATAAGTGATTTGATATTGAAGAATTATATTCCTCCTAAGGTTATAGATTGGTATGGGAATGATATTGTATTTTTATTAGACAAAGATAATTAATTTTTGGAAGTTGTGGTTTTGAGAGTTTCTTTGGTAACTCTGTTACCCTATGAAGTTTTTGAAGATGAATGTATGAGCTTAGTAGAAAAATTACTAAAGATTCTAAAGGATTCAAATGCAGAAGGTTTGGAACTAAAGAGGAGATTCTAGGAAGGTTCAAAGTGATGAAGCTTGAGAAAAATGAAAGGAAATCAAGGAAGCTATCTATAGAGGCTTTAACCTCTAGCTATAAAATTTAGAAGAGTGGAAAAATGGTTCTAGAGAAGGACATTGGGCCAATAACTATTGATAGTGATGATGAAGAAGAGGATATGAAGGCAAAACAAAAAATTACTCAGAGTGAGAAAGAAGAGGAGCAGGAAGGTCCTAATGAAGCTGTAGAGCCCCTCCCTGGTCAAGCTCCGGTTAACTCAGTTGACCATGGTTGACCTTACTAATAAATGCTATAATTCAATAGGATGGGCTATGTTAGATGGATAGATTGGTGAGAAAAGTAATTGAACCAGGTTACAGAATCAATTCTCCTTGAGGTGTACATTTTGATGTGTAATGGATACATAACTTTATATGATTCTAGAATAGGATATCTTCGAGATGATGTATGTCATTATTGGATTTGCAGGACTTTACTATGATGATAAAAATAGGATGCATGTCTTATGTATGGATCAAAATTATGAGGATTATGTTAATTTCTTATGTGGATTTATTTGGATATAAGATATCGATTTGTTTAAATATAAATTGTATGCAGAGTGTTTGATGTGTATTCTTATTCATGTGTTTAATATTATATGAGGTTATTTGGAATTACTAATGTGTAATTGATGCGCAGGAAAATTATCCATGTGACCATGGAAACATTATGGAGAACCAAACCTAGACCTATGTACGTTCGTAAAACCAGGGGTTGTCTATTTGGAGAGACAACACCCCCTATGTATTGTATTTTATTTATGAAAGTAAATGTTGCATGTGTGTTAAATTGAATTATTAATTTGTGTAAATCCAACAAGAGACAAATTTCATGTGTAATTTTGTAATGTATTTTATTGTGTCACTTGACACATGTGTTGATTTATGTCTTGAATTTTTGACTTGTCTCTTGGAGGGAGTTGTTTCAACCATAGCTTTTATAAACATTTGAATGTGTTTCTAAATTTTCTTTGGGTAGAAAATATTTGGAGTGGTCAACTCAGGTTTGACCCGAATATAAACTTTAGATGGGTTTATAAGGGGTCAAATGGACTCCTAGGGGTAGTTTAAAGGTGTGTCCTAAAGTCCATAATGTATACCTATGGGTTAGAAGTATTTTTAGGCATGTGTCTACTCCCATGTGACTGTTTAGTCACCTCAAAAAGTGGGTTTCCTAAGGTGAGCGAAAATTGAAATTAGAAGGTGCCATCTAGGTTAGATAACCTTCCCTTTTGATGAGAGATCTTTTTTTTTCATCTTTTTCTTACTTCTTCCTTTTTCAGTTTTAGAAACCTGTGAGAACTATCACTGAGGTCTTCTTAGGCAAGGAGGAGAGATTTTGTGGGTAATCACCCACTCTCCTTTTTTGGAGACTATGCAATTTTGGAGGAATACAGTTTTGGGGATAGAATTTTGGCTAAGTGTACAAGGAAGATTTGTGGATTTGGGCTACTCATCCTCAAGCTAGTTCTAGCAAACCTTTGGGAAGATTGAAGGTTGGATTTATCTTCTCCCTTTCATGTTGCATGTTTATGTTGGAAAGATTGCTTGTATGTAAAAGTTGGTTTCTTGTATTTTCCTTTGTGAAAATTATTATGTGACCTTTCTGTTATTTCTTTTATGCATTCCTGTGATTTGGGAGTAACCAAGACCTTCTACTCTTGGGAGAGTAGGATGGTCTTGTGGGTGGTAGGAGTTTGACAACCCTCGAATGAGAGGCTCTCATTATGAGAGCAAACTCAAGGGGTGTATATGTGACCCTTGCTGCATGGCCTGGTTTATGCATTTGGGGGTCATAAGGGGAGAAAGTATGGCATGAAATGCCTTGGGGGCATAAGGATGTGGGGTTAATGAACTTATGATATTTCTTTGTTTGTCATGAGGTGGCTTTGTGATCTACTATTCTTGCAGTCTCCTCAGGGTATTTGGTCCACTACCACCCGTGTAAAAACATCACCTTTTGTGATGAAGTGTAGACTTGGTTGGGAAAGTGTTTGCTATATGTTTTTTTTCCTTGCTTGTTGTGTTTGCATGTCTGTAACCTGTCTAGGGCTTGGTTCTCCAAGCTCGGGGGTGGCTTCTAGTAAGCCTAGGCTGGGAGGTGAGCACTCCATGGTCAAGCCTTATGATTCATTTGTAGGTTGCTTGGAGAGAAAAGAAAAAGTCAAGCTAGGAGTTGTTGTTTTTACTTGGTTTGCAGAAAAAGATTAAGAAAAAGGATGCTATATTTTCATGTTGCAGAAATGAAAATAAAAAAAGTTGAATGTTGTATTTACTTAAAAAAAAAAAAAAGAGAGAAAATGTATCTATTTTATTTGAAGTCCTCATTTAATAGAAATGAGAGACTAGTTGGGTATCTCACCCATTTGTAGTGTTGGCTATATTGTATTTTAAATAGACTTTTTAAAAAAGCATTATTTTTATTAAGTATTATTTTGTTGCAAAAATGATACGTTATCTTCGATTAAGTTCTTTATAGTTAATGAAATAATATATGTAGAATGCATGTTAGTTTTGAAAATAAAGGTTCATTTTATCTCCTTATGCATATTGAAATAATGGGAAATGAGTAAAGTAAAAAGCTTGCATGTTAGTAAAAGAAAATGTTGCATTTAGTACTAATCATTTATTTCTAAATACATATCATGGGTTAATAAATTTAACATGCATATCTCTAAGGTTTATTTCAATGATTTCTAGTCTAATATAGTTGCTGCTTAAATTTATTAAATTCTGTCATGGTACTTAATTGCAGAAAACAAATATAAAGTTTAAATAGTCTATCTCTAATTTTAGCTACATGGTATTTAAAAAATAAAAAAATACATTGTTTTAACTCTAAAATTTTTGATTAATCTGTTTAAAAGTTCAAAAAAAAATAATGTATATTTGCATAGTAAAGATATCCTATGCATCTAAAATATATATATATATGTGTGTGTGTGTGTGTGTGTATATATATATATATATATATATATATATATATATATATATATATATGTATGTATGTATGTATATATGTATATATATAAATATATTTATATATTAATATATTTATATATAAAAAAAAAGAAAACAAAAGAAAAAGAGTTTAAATTTATTTATTTATTTTTTAAAAATATATAATAAGTAAATGGGGGAGCCTCAGCCCCCCCGCGCAGTGGGCAGCGACCCCTAGCAGCGGCCGTAACCGCCACTATGGGCCGCAACCCACAGTCGGGGAGGCTTTGCCCCCTTGTGGGCGGTGCCCCATAGCGACGACGTAGTCGGGTTGCAGGCTACGACTCACAGTGGCGGCCAAGGCCGCCACTGTGGGCCGCGACCCGCAGGCACGACTACGGCCGTCCCTGCAGGGAGCCCCCATAGTCACCACGCCGCTCCTGCAAGGTAAACCCTCCACCACTCCTCCATGGTCGTCGCCTCTTTCCTCCTCCGCCCTAAACAATAAGAAAAGATAAAACCCTAACCCAGTTCGGGTTAGGGTAGCATGAAAGTTGTGAAGGAAAAGAAACGAGGTTTAAAAGGGGCATTTTATAATATTTTTATTAGGGTTCATGGGTATCTTTATAATAATAGTTGTTTAAAGAATATATATATATATATAGTTAAGAATATGAATGTATACATCTAACTTAGTTTAATAATTATATTTAATCATTTATATTGTTTGAACATTTAAATGTGATGTTTTAAATCTTAAATTATTTTGGGGTTTAATTTTTTTGGAAATTATAATGACTTTGTAAGATTTTGGCCATAGGGTATTAACTTTAGTTCACCTAAATTTAGGCTTGACAAGAATAAACTTTATAGGGCAAATTTTATTACGGAATTACTTAGCCCTTTAGTCAAATTTTAGCCACTTTATATATATGGTTAAAATAATTCATGGGATTTAAAAATCCAATTGCTAGAGTTAAATTAATTAATTCCTAAAATAATTAAAAAGATTGACTAAGATTAATAATATCCCTTGTCAATTAATTTAGAGGTTTTATGCGTAAATGAATTTATTTATTTATTAAATGGTGAGATAATAATAATTTCTTTGGAAGAGGATATCATGGTGGGATTATATATATTTGAAAATAAGTCCAAGACCTTGTTCTTGCAAGCTTATTTAGCCTAGATGGAATCTTATACTAAATAAAGCAAATTAACATTTTAACGTTTGACACTTCAAATTTCAATTGCTCAATTAATTAACATTATTACGTTAAAATCATATTAATAATTAATTTATAGATGCGAGATTTAATCAAGTTATAAATGAAGGATGTATTATCACGGATGGAGGAAACTTGTTAGGAGATAAATAATTAATATTGAATCAAGTAATTATATTAATGCCTTTTTAGTAGAAGTCGATCTAATTAAGAATTATAATTTGTAACTGTAATAAAAGGGACATTTGGTGTGAATATATTATTGTCCTTATAAAAATCTTTTTGTTCCGTTTGATTATAGGAGTTATCGTAATTTGATATGTTAGGAACATCCTAACTTTGTTGCCTAGGAGTTTTATATAAACCTAAGGTTTCTAGATAAATTTGTTCTATTCATCGTTCACGTTAGAAAAACAATTTAGTATAATTCTGTGTGGAACAACCTGTTAAGTTGTCGCATCTAATTAAGCATAGGTTGCATATAATTAAGTGTCTCAAAAACAAATTGCTATGTGTGTTTTTGCCCAAAAGTTTGGGCATGACAGAAGTAACTGATGATGACGAACTTACAGAAGAAAAGGTGCTTGAAATGATCAGGAAATCTGGTGGAGTGTAGACCATTGGTAATTCATATCACAGTCATGTTTCTTATGAGCAATATGTTATTGAAAATGTATTTGTGAAGTACTTGGTTCAGAATAATTTGGTTGCTACTAATGTTGATGACCTTCTTCTAGAGGAGTTTGTTAAGATTCTTGTAGAAAGAATGGTGCTATGGAAGAATTTAATTTAAAAAAATGCAAGAAAGGATGACAAAAAAGTGTAAGAAAGTGCATCAGGTGCTAATTCTTAATTTAATGAATTTCAGTCAATCAATGGAGGTTGCTGAAATGTATAAATTTTGTTTAAGGTGGCATCCTACCACACAAATGTTCAAGGATGAAATTTGGTCGAATTGAGTCTCAGTTAGTGGAAATGGCTAAGGATTATTAAGTCCCTATATATTTTTATGGTAAGGAAAGCGAAAAGGCTTGAGAATTGCATGATCATTTAGCTTTGAGGAGAAGACAAAGAGATGGGTATATGAGGATGTTTGGAGAGTTGCAAGCTGGCATAGAATTAAAACTTTCTTTCTACTCAAGACCATTTATGGATGCATAAAATATTTAAAAGGATTCTAAAAATATAGTCTTTTGATGATGCGAGGGATCAAGTGTATTGATTGTGAGTGTCAAGGCAGGATTCTTGTTGTTGCTACGCATGCTTAGGATGCATTAGTGATCAAGTTGAAGAAACAGTTCAAAGATATTTGGCTAGCTAATTCTCAATGATTCTTTGGTTTGGTCTTTATATTTGATGGCAAAGGGAGATAAGAATACTTAAAATGTTTAATATCTTTTTATATCTATTTTGGAGGAGAATATTGAAATATGAAAGAGTGTTACATTGTATGGTGATTCTCTAGTTAGAGGAAGTTTTGAGGAAAATATTTTTGTTATTGACATCAATAATAAAGGGGGAGATTTCTACAAATATATGCTTTGCTATCATTGATGTCAAACGGTGTGGTCCAGATGGGTTTTGGTCTAGGAATCATATGAGTTAGTTATTGTGGTGGAGTGTTTATAGTTATATCTTTGGACTACAGATCGCTATGGATTGATTCTTTGGTTTGGTCATAGGAATTTTGCATTGGTAGTTGATCTGTTTGGTATTAGTATGTTTAACCATTGATTGAGTTGCTTATTAATGATGAAGACAATTGTAAGATTTATTTTTGTGGTCTGGGTGTTGCTTGTTTTGGTTCAAACTATCACAACTGTGAGATTATATGATTGGTGCATGTGTGTGTATTATGCTATCAAAATTAGATGTAATATATATTTTTAGTCTAATGATAGTGGGTGAAGTATTCTTTTAGTTTGATGTTTCTTGTTTAGGTCCTGATTATGTTCTATGTGTTTCATATTTTGGTCTGATTGTATATCTTGGAAATGTGCATACATGTTACAATCTTTCTTTTGGTTGACTTGGTGAGGATATTTCTATTTTGAATTGGTATGTGTAATGATTTGTTGAAAAGAAAATGTAGAGTGGGTATGTGTGAATTTTTGCGTGGCTTGATGTAAGGATGACAATGTGATTGGAGTTGTTACATCCAAAGGGATTGTAGTAGATAGGTGACAATTGATATAAGAGCAATGATCTAGAAACTTGGAGATCTAGATATTTCAGTAAGGTCAAAGTTTGTGCTATAATAGAGACTATAATAAACATACTAAGATACCATTATTCATATAGTTTTTCTTTTAAAAGTTGTAATGTTGTATTTTGCCCTATTGTAGTTAGTATCAATGCACAAGTACTCTTATTGTATCTTGCCCCAAGAGTAGTTAGCCTTTCTCTGTAAGTCCAAAGTAGTGAGCTCCCCCATTTTGTAAAACATCTCTATATAGTGGATGGGTATGTGCAGGATCATGGTGTGCCAAAACAGGCCCTTAAGTGGCAATGAAATTTCAGAAAAATCAGAGTTATGCAACTTGACATGAAAATTTGAATAAGTTGTGAATATTATTTTTAAAATATGTAAGAAGAGAATATATATAAAATTGAATGTAGTTTCTAAGCTACTAGTTTTTTTTTGGAAAAAAAAAATCCTATTTGATGAAAATTTCAAATTTCAATGCAGTGGTACTAAAATTTCAGGAAAAAAATAAGAAGTAGACATATGTCTGACCACCCTAATCACAATAAAATCTTAATATTTTTTTATAATATTTATAATATAAGTATTAGACTCATTTCTGGATGTGAGACATTTTTTTTTTTTAATTTTTTATGAATTAAATAATTATTTATGATTTTTTTACTACAGCTTTTCAGAAATTTAGAAACTCCTACGTCTGACCACCTTAACTTGGTCAAAACCTTATGAAATTTAATCTTTTTTAATTTTTCCCTATAGTAGACGAAGCATAGGATGTGACGCATGTTTCAGTTTCAAAAAATGTTATACCATTTGAAAGTTATGAGTGTTTTTCAATCAGTATATCAATCAAGACTATAGTCAGAATTCAATTAGAAAATAAATAATAATTATTTAATAAAGTCTAAATAAGAAAAGCCTTATATTTTTGGAAAGATGGGAACATCCTTTAAAAACCCTTTTCGTTTTATCAATTTTGGCTACAAAAAAAGTCGTCAGCCACTAGTGTAAAGTCTAGAAAATCAAGGAATACTAAAAAACACATTTTTTTAGTTGACTTTCCAGGCTTGTCACTTCCAAGAGAGAGAGAGAGAGAGAGAGAGAGAGGAGGAGGAGGAGAGAGAGAGAGAGAGAGAGAGAGAGAGAGAGAGAGAGAGAGAGAGAGAGAGAGAGAGAGGGAGTGAGAGAGAGAGAGAAGGAAGGAGAGGGAGAGAGAGAGAGAGACCATATGACCCCTAACGACACAATTTGGTGTCTTAAGGGTCCTATGGTGTCGTTAGGGGTCATATGGTGTCTTGGGACACCATAGGACCCCTTAAGACACCAAATCATGTTGTTAGGGGTCATATTGTGTCTTAAGACCCATAACTATGACCCCTAATGATAGTTATGTGATATGGTGTCCCATGAACCCTTATGACCTCTCAGGACACCATATGACCCCTAATGATACCATATTGGGTCGCTTTGGGTCATATTGTGTCCTAAGGGGTCATATTATGGTCTATGACCCCTTAGGACACCATATGACCCCTAACGACATGATTTGGTGTCTTAAGGGGTCCTATGGTGTCGTTAGGGGTCATATGGTGTCCGTAGGGGTCATATGGTGTCTTAGGACACCATAGGACCCCTTAGGACACAATATGACCCAAAGCGACCCAATATGGTGTCATTAGGGGTCATATGGTGTCCTAAGAGGTCATAAGGGTTCATGGGACACCATATGACCCCTAACGACACCATCGGACCCCTTAAGACACCAAATCATGTCGTTAGGGGTCATATTGTGTCCTACGACACCGTAAGACACAATATGACCCCTAATGTTATGATTTGGTGTCTTAAGGGGTCCTATGGTGTCGTTAGGGGTCATATGATGTCTTGTGACACCATAAGACCCCTTAAGACACCAAATTGTGTCGTTAGGGGTCATATTGTGTCCTACGACCCCATAAGACACAATATGACCCCTAACGACATGATTTGGTGTCTTAAGGGGTCCTATGGTGTCATATGGTGTCCCATGAACCCTTATGACCTCTTAGGACACCATATGACCCCTAGTGACACCATATTGGGTCGCTTTGGGTTATATTGTGTCCTAAGGGGTCATATTGTGTCTTAAGGAGTCCTATGGTGTCCTAAGACACCATATGACCCCTATGGACACCATATGACCCCTAACGACACCAAATCATGTCGTTAGGGGTCATATTGTGTCCTACGACCCCGTAAGACAAAATATGACCCCTAATGACATGATTTGGTGTCTTAAGGGGTCCTATGGTGTCATTAGGGGTCATATGGTGTCTTGTGACCCCATAGGACCCCTTAAGACACCAAATCATGTTGTTAGGGGTCATATTTACACCATAGGACCCCTTAAGACACCAATATGACCCCTTAGCACACAATATGACCCAAAATGACCCAATATGGTGTCATTAGGGGTCATATGGTGTCCTAAGAGGTCATAAGGGTTCATGGGACACCATATGACCCCTAACGACACCATCAGACCCCTTAAGACACCAAATCATGTCGTTAGGGGTCATATTGTGTCCTATGACCCCGTAAGACACATGACCCCTAATGTTATGATTTGGTGTCTTAAGGGGTCGATTGGTGTCATTAGGGGTCATATGGTGTCTTGTGACACCATAAGACCCCTTAAGACACCAATTTGTGTCGTTAGGGGTCATATTGTGTCCTATGACCTCGTAAGACACAATATGACACCTAACAACATGATTTGGTGTCTTAAGGGGTATGGTGTCACATGGTGTCCCATGAACCCTAATGACCTCTTAGGACACCATATGACCCATAGTGACACCATATTGGGTCACTTTGGGTCATATTGTGTCCTAATGGGTCATATTGTGGCTTAAGGGTTCCAATGGTGTCCCAAGACACCATATGACCCCTATGGACACCATATGACCCCTAATGACACCAAATCATGTTGTTAGGGGTCATATTGTGTCCTACAACCTCGTAAGACACAATATGACCCCTCATGACATGATTTGGTGTCTTAAGGGGTCCTATGGTGTCATTAGGGGTCATATGGTGTCTTGTGACACCATAGGACCCCTTAAGACACTAAATCATGTCGTTAGGGGTCATATTTACACCATAAGACCCCTTAAGACACAATATGACCCCTTAGCACACAATATGACCCAAAGTGACCCAATATGGTGTCATTAGGGGTCATATGGCTTCCTAAGAGGTCATAAGGGTTCATGGGACACCACATGACCCCTATGGACACCATATGACCCCTAACGACACCATCGGACCCCTTAAGACACCAAATTATGTTGTTAGGGGTCATATTGTGTTGTACAACCCCGTAAGACACAATATGACCCCTAATGTTATGATTTGGTGTCTTAAGGGGTCCTATGGTGTCATTAGGGGTCATATGGTGTCTTGTGACACCATAATACCCCTTAAGACACCAAATTGTGTTCTTAGGGGTCATATTGTGTCCTACGACCCCGTAAGACACAATATGACCCCTAACGACATGATTTGGTGTCTTAAGGGGTCCAATGGTGTCATATGGTGTCCCACAAACCCTTATGACCTCTTAGGACACCATATGACCCCTAGTGACACCATATTGGTTGCTTCTAGGTCATATTGTGTCCTAAGGGGTCATATTGTGTCTTCAGGGGTCCTATGGTGTCCCAAGACACCATATGACCCCTATGGCCACCATATGACCCCTAATGACACCAAATCATGTCATTCAGGGTCATATTATGTCCTACGACCCTGTAAGGCACAATATGACTCCTAATGACATGATTTGGTGTCTTAAGGGGTCCTATGGTGTCGTTAGGGGTCATATGGTGTCTTGTGACACCATAAGACCCCTTAAGACACCAAATCATGTCGTTAGGGGTCTTATTTACACCATAGGACCCCGTAAGACACAATATGACCCCTAATGTTATGATTTGCTACCTGAAGCAGTCCTATGGTGTCATTAGGGGTCATATGGTGTCCATAGGGATCATATGGTGTCTTGGGACACCATAGGACCCCTTAAGACACAATATGACCCCTTAGGACACAATATGACCCAAAGCGACCCAATATGGTGTCATTAGGGGTCATATGGTGTCCTAAGAGGTCATAAGGGATCATGGGACACCATATTGCCCCTAAGGACACCATCGGACCCCTTAAGACACCAAATCATGTCGTTAGGGGTCACATTGTGTCCAACAACCCCGTAAGACACAATATGACCCCTAATGTTATGATTTCATGTCTTAAGGGGTCCTATTGTGTCATTAGGGGTAATATGGTGTCCATAGGGGTCATATGGTGTCTTGGGATACCATAGGACCCCTTAAGACACAATATGACCCCTTAGGACACAATATGACCCAAAGAAACCCAATATGGTGTCATTAGGGGTCATATGGTGTCCTAAGAGGTCATAAGGGTTCATGGGATACCATATGATCCCTATGGACACCACATGACCCCTAACGACACCATCAGACCCCTTAAGACACCGAATCATGTTGTTAGGGGTCATATTGTGTCCTACGACCTTGTAAGACACAATATGACCCCTAATGTTATGATTTGGTGTCTTAAGGGGTCCTATGGTGTTGTTAGGGGTCATATGGTGTCCATAGGGGTCATATGGTGTCTTGGGACACCATAAAACCCCTTAAGACACAATATGACCCCTTAGGACACAATATGACCCAAAGAGACCCAATATGGTGTCATTAGGGGTCATATGGTGTCCTAAGAGGTCATAAGGGTTCATGGGACACCATATGACCCCTATGGACACCATATGACCCCTAACGACACCATCGGACCCCTTAAGACACCAAATTATGTCGTTAGGGGTCATATTGTGTCCTATGACCCCATAAGACACAATATGACCCCTAATGTTATGATTTGGTGTCTTAAGGGGTCCTATGGTATCGTTAGAGGTCATATGGTGTCCATAGGGGTCATATGGCATCTTGGGATACCATAGGACCCCTTAAGACACAATATGACCCCTTAGGACATAATATGACCCAAAGCGACCCAATATGGTGTCATTAGGGGTCATATGATAATCTAAGAGGTCATAAGGGTTCATGGGACACCATATGACCCCTAACGACACCATCGGACCCCTTAAGACACCAAATCATGTCGTTAGGGGTCATATTGTGTCCTACGACCCCGTAAGACATAATATGACCCCTAATGACATGGTTTGGTGTCTTAAGGGGTCCTATGGTGTTGTTAGGGGTCATATGGTGTCTTGGGACACCATAGGACCCCTTAAGACACAATATGACCCCTTAGGACACAATATGACCCAAAGCGACCCAATATGGTGTCATTAGGGGTCATATGGTGTCCTAAGAGGTCATAAGGGTTCATGGGATACCATATGACCCCTATGGACACCATATGACCCCTAACGACACCATCAGACCCCTTAAGACACCAAATCATGTCGTTAGGGGTCATATTGTGTCCTACGACCTCGTAAGACACAATATGACCCCTAATGTTATGATTTGGTGTCTTAAGGGGTCCTATGGTGTTGTTAAGGGTCATATGGTGTCCATAGGGGTCATATGGTGTCTTGGGACACCATAGGACCCCTTAAGACACAATATGACCCCTTAGGACACAATATGACCCAAAGCGACCCAATATGGTGTCATTAGGGGTCATATGGTGTCCTAAGAGGTCATAAGGGTTCATGGGACACCATATGACCCCTATGGACACCATATGACTCCTAACGACACCATCGGACCCCTTAAGACACTGAATCATGTTGTTAGGGGTCATATTATGTCCTACGACCCCGTAAGACATAATATGACCCCTAATGACATGATTTGATGTCTTAAGGGGTCCGATGGTGTCACAAGACACCATATGACCCCTAATGACACCATAGGACCCCATAAGACACCAAATCATAATATTAGGAGTCATAGTTTCTCTCTCTCTCTCCCTCTCTCTCTCTTCCTCTCCTTCTCTCTCTCTCCCTCTCTCCCTCTCCTCATCTCTCTCTCTCTCTCTCCCTCTCTCCCTCTCCTCATCTCTCTCTCTCTCTCTCTCTCTCTCTCTCTCTCTCTCTCTCTCTCTCTCTCTCTCTCTCTCTCTCTCTCTCTCTCTCTTTCTCGCTCTCTCCCTCTCCTTCTCTCTCTCTCCCTCTCCTCATCTCTCTCTCTCTCTCTCTCTCTCTCTCTCTCTCTCTCTCTAAAATATGACCAATAAAATTCGATATCCGAGAATTTTTTGGGGGGACCACAAATTTTTGTACAAAAATCGGATATCAGATAAAATCTGATATTTGATTTTAGTACTAAAAACCAAGAAAAAAAGGGTTTGTGGGCCATTCTGTAGATTCCAATAGCCGACAGTCTGGGTCCTATGTTTTTTGTCGAGGATCACGGGGTTTCAGACAGCTAGAGACAAATTTATGCTTTTGGGAGATTCTTAAAGTGAAAACTTACATTGTCAATCACGAAGGAGCATATGTGTGGAGGGAAATGGGGAGTAGTAGTCGTCAAAAGTCTAAACGCAAAAGAAAACTTTCAAATGACCAAGTTGAAGTGTATAGAGAAAGAGATAGAAAATTTCATAAGAGGAGAAGACAAGGTATGTTAAATATTGCTAATTGTAGTCACACAAATCTGTCCAGCTTAATTAAATAAATATTTGCTATTTATTTGATTAAAAATCCACTAGCCATCAGTTAATTAAATTAATATTTAATTAATTTATTCCCAAGCATTCTTCTATTAATTAAATAAATTATTCAATTTATTTTAATTCATTCATTAAACCAAATTCAAATCAATTAAATAAATAAAATCTATTTATTTAATTAAATCCCCCTATTTCTCTTTTAAATAAATTAAATAAAAACATTTATTTAAATCATTATCCCCCCCATCCCCCTATGACAAGTGTTTGTCTTAATGTCAACTAGCTGTACTAGTTAATTTCAGTCATTACATATGTGTGAAAAGGTCTAAAACAGCTAGTATATCATTTCTATAACAACTTTGCATTGTTAGAAGCTTTTCATAACTTCATTTGCAGCCTACAAACCCAAAGAAGACAAATAAAGAATCCACTACAATGGCTTCAAACATTGTATGCCAAGTGTTTGACAATATTCCTTGGGGTTCAAATAAGCAAAACAGGGTCAGATTAGCCAAGGGATATTACAGGAGATGCCTTATTATCTTTGTTTCATTTGTTAGATATATTAGCATGATTTTAGTATCTCTTTTGATATGCCTGTTTAGATTAGTTTTTGATTGACTAACACTAATGGTTTCTTGTGTGTGTGTTATTTATCTAAGACTAACCTTGTCCATTTTGCAAAGCATCATTTGGTGAACCCGACGTGAAATCCAAACACCAAAAAGATTTTTTTTTTTTAACCAATAACATGTTTGAATGTTGAAAATGTCACACAGGTTATGCTTTGGCGCTATTGAACTCATTCTAGCACTATTGATACTTGTTTTTTTAGCGCTATTGTTCTTACAATAGCGCTATTGTATCGAGTTCAGTGCTTTTGACACTGTTTTGGCGCGTTTGACATTGTTTTTATGCTATTAACCCTGTTTCAACGCTTTTGCCTCTCTGTCTTTCCCTTTCTTTTAGCGCGTTTGTGTAAAATGGCGCTTCTGTTCAAACACAGACTAGCGCTATTGTAACAAAACATTTTACAAAGGGCCTTGTAACCGAAAAAAATGAAATTTTTTAGGCTTGTGGAAGCCCCCCTAGACATGAATTTTACTAACCAGTCATTGTTTGTGCAGGGTTAAAACTCACCATTAAAAATCACAAACTTTCTTTTGATGCTTTAAAACTTGAACAAAGAAAATTTCCTTGCTTTCTAGTTAGGGTCACTCGTCTTTTGGTGCATTAAAACTGAACAAAACAAACATTTATTTTCTTGCAAGTTAGGAAACACACTTCATTTGGGGATTAAAATCAACAATTCTATTTTTCTTGCATCAAAAGAATTTACAAGCCACACTTCAAATTTTGGTGCAAATTAAAACTTACAATCCACTTGTTTCAATTCTAGCAAGTGATTTACTTCAAGCAAATGTGCTTTTTATTAAGTTGACCAGGATTTCATTTTCCTAGTTACTTAAACATATTTCCTTTGAAGTTAAAAAGAACATCATGATTGTTGGAGCAACATCTCCAAATAGTTAGACCACATTGCGATGATGGGTTAAAAAGAACAAAGTGTTTTTCATGCTTGGCACACTTGTGCAAAAAGTTGGTCGAGTGGTCCTACCTCTAACACACACTATCCTCTCCCTTGGCTTTCGTGGTCCTAGGTGCAAGAAAAAAGTGTTAGTAACACTCAAAATTTTATCTTTTTAAGATAGGCCTGCCAAGAGACACATCACTCTTCGGAACGACCTCGTGCGGTAAATCCTTCGAGCCGCTATAGAAATTAGGTGAGAGCGAAAGCTGTAGCCTTGGGTATAGCTATTCCTATAGTGTAACTAGCCGAAAGGACAAATGGGCCCCACCACTAGTTACAAGGCTCTTAAGTGAGTCACTGTAGAATGAACTTATGTCCAAAAACATTGAACATGACTAAACACCTTTAGGTAGTAGCCCACCCGTTCTATTGATTGAGGATATTTGCGATATAATTTAGTGCAAGAGCATAGATGGTTTTTCTCCCTAGATACTCACCATACATATTTCCTTGAGTAGAAACATAGCTTTTTGAAAAGTCACTTGTGGCTTGATAAAAGTGGTGACTCCCCCATCATAGGGATCATCTATTTGTTATGCTCGTGCAAGACTTAGTATATCACATCCTTACCTGCCAAGGCGGGATTCATAAGGTATGTAGTATCAAAGTCGAAGAAATATCAAAATGTGGGCTAAATTTATCACAACTGGCCATTTGACCTTAGGGATAAAAAGTGTTTGAAGTGTGTTCGTTTTAAAGACCAAGTGCAAATTGAGCCAACTTCAGGCTTTGGAAATACACCTTAAAAATACATCTAAAGGAAGGGTCATATACAAGTCCAAGGATTGGGTTGATCTAGACCCATACTCATTTGTGCCTTTGGGGGCAACATTCTTGTGTTTGTGTGCTTGCTTTGTTTTCTTGTCAAAGAGAAAAATTAGAAAAAAATCACTTCCAAAAACAAAGTATTCATCCAACCAAACATTTCTCAAAACAACCAAACACATCAAAAACAAAATGCAAACAACAAAGAGTCAAATTTTATGACCATTCTTCACATCTTGCAAAAGAAGAAGCGTCATTAGAATATCAACTTGAAAAGAATACCATTAAGCTCAAAGGCTTTGATCAAAAGGAGGCAATTCTTTTATCTAAATAGACAAATCTTTGTCTCCCACAGAGTTTTTTTGCGTCACATGCATCTCTACCTTCAAGGCAAAACAAATGAATTTGATTCAGAATCATTGAACCGCAAAGCTTTTATGCAATATAGAGCTCTGAGTTATCATAAAAACCAAGGAGGTAAGATTAATCCCAACTTTTTCCCAAACATCTGTATCACATACAACACAGCTCGAGAAATACCACCAACACCCGAAAGAGAAGAGGTAGAGTTTGTCCCATTTGTGACACAAAGTTTTTATTGAAGTTGAAAACATTTCATCCATTATCTTACTCATACATCATCACTTCATCATCAATCCGTCCCAACTCTCAAAACATTAAGAGGTTCTTGTCCCAAGTTCTCTTTTTAGATATTGCTTGAATCAAATGCATCACATCACTTTTTAGATTGTTTCTACATCTAGGATAAGCTCATCCTAAGAGACACATCTACGCAGGTTAAAACTAGTTCATGAGTGAATCCTCTCATTACTGGGTAGTTAAATCTGTAACACATCTCAGATTTCTCTAAACCTTATCACATCAAACCTTATCAAACACAACAAGCAATTCCAGAAAGAATTTTGGTCACATCTACCTTCAAAGTGCTAGAGATCTACATGCAACACAATTCACCAACCATCAATCTCTCATTAAGAACTCATCATCATTTTCACACAACTTCAATAAAAGCTTGTAAACAAAATGGCCCAAACCCGATCACAATCAAGGCAACGAGAAATAGAAATGGAAGAAGAAGAAGAGGAAAATCTCAATGAATTTCAAGAAGCACTTGGAGGAAATGCGAATGACGAAAACCCAAGTACTCCTACTCTAGCAACAATAGAAAGGGCTCAGCATAACCCTCTCTTTAACAGACTATTTGACGAAATACTTAGGAGCAATGCGGATGCTCACTTCTTAAAACTTGCTCAAGAAGGAGCAAAACTCCCCTCTGACTTTGATCTTGCCCAATTAAGACAAGCATCAGAAAGATAAAGTCACCATGAAGAGGAAAGAGGTAGAGATCCCATCAGATATAACATTCCTCGAGGTAACCCACCACTTCCTCCAAATGAAATGGAGATGTTGCGGTAACAAGTCGATAATCTCGCCCAACAACTTCATAGTGGTGTCAAAACTAACCAATTCTCACTCAATGACATCTGTCCCTATCCTTTTGATAGGAATCTTTATATGCCACCCTTTCCACAAGGATTCAAAACACCCAAATTTGAAAAATATAGAGGAAAGGGAGATCCCCGTGATCATGTCAGAGAATTTCATTCCGCTTGTCTTGAAGTGGCATATGAAGACACCTACGTAATGCACCTTTTTCCCCAAAGCTTGGGAGGAACAACCACATCATGGTTTTCCCAACTATCAGGTGGCATTAGAACATTTGAGGAACTTCTCCAGAAATTCCTCGCTCATTACTCTCATAACATTGAACGCGACATCACCATGGCTGATATGTGCAACACCAAACAAAAACCAGGTGAACTATTCTTAGTTTTCCTACAACGATGGCATCAAATGTCTAGCAGACGTTCTCTTCAGTTACCTGAATGAGAACTAGTGGAAATATTCATTTCCAACTTAAACAAAGAAATGGAATTTCACCTAGATGTCAAAGACACTGACTCTTTCAATGATATGATCACCAAGGGTTTGAAATGTGAAAGGGCACTTATCAAGAAAGGACTCATCAAAATCTATAATGAACCAAAGGATGGTCCTCACCCATGCTTCAATAGTGATAAACCAAGCTTCTGGAACAAAAACAAGAATATCGTCAACAATGGGGTTGTGGATGCCAGGACTATACAAAATGCACAACCTGTGGTTTGGTTTGCAGGACAAAATCCTCCACCTCAGAACAACACAAATGTTCCTTCGAATCAAGGTCGCATCACATCTCACGATGAACCAAGACCTCGCTAGCAAAAATAGAAATGCACATACACTCCCTTACGAGAACCCATTGAAACAGTATTGCGACAACTCATTTCTAAAATTTTTGTCACTCTACCAAAAACATCAAACTATGAGCCTTAGGTCAAACTGACATGGTGGAGAGATACTGAACACTATGATTTCCACCAAGGAAGAGGACACAAGACAAGTAATTGTCACCGATTAAAAGATCTTATTCAAGATCTTATTGACCGAGGAGAAATTGAAATTGAAGGCCATGACCCCAAAACAACAAATAATGATCATCTGATGTTCAAAAATCCACTTCCATCACAAGATCAAAGGGGTCCTCCACTTCCAGGTGAGGCACTAATACCACTGATTATACGCAGGCTGCGTATAATTACACTGTAAATCATCTGTATGATGTCAGTGAACAAGTTACAACTATAACCTTCAAAAATCCCAACTCAAATTGCAATGTGTTACACGTCGTGGCAAGGTCACCATAAAGGCAGCTCCACAAGGCACCACCTCCATCCAAAGCAGTACAATCTTGTGGAACAATTAGACAAAATGCCTGTGCTTATATCCATTTTAGAGCTATTGCGCCTATCGCCATCTCATAAAACTATCTTGGATCAAGCACTCCAAGACGCGTCAGTCCCTGCAAATTTGAATACAGACCAATTTCAAGCCATGGTTGGAAGTCTAAAGTCATCACCTTGTCTCACTTTTTCCGAAAGTGACAACTCTTCCTTCCAGCAACCTCATAACACCTCACTACACATCGAAGGATTTATTAACCAGCATAGGATCAAGCGAGTCTTGATTGATAATGGAGCAAGCCTGAATATTTGTACACTACAGTTGGTCACAACAATGCTATGATCTAGTGATCACACTTGGCCCTAATCTCGACCAACTGTCAGTCTCACTCCGCCAGCTAAGTCTGAGCCACTATCAACTGTGACTGTATCTCTACAAGGCATGCTCTCATCGACCATCCTGTGTCGACCCCCTACTCTCTCCAGGCTCTCTGCCGCCATCTCCACCTATGGCTCCACCTTGCTCATCCTGCCACTGTCATACCTACCTCAGAGCTTCTCGCTCCTCCTCTCCACCACCCAACCTCACGCCTACTCTTCCAAGGGATCCACCCTCACCCCTCTACTATCCAACATTAGCTCGCACTCCGCTGCTGCTAGCACTAGGATCACCACTAGTCCATCATGGAGCATCTGGTCTCTATGCCTGTCTCTAGCCCTGTCCCTACCTATGGCCCTGAATCTATGCCTATCCCTATGCCGGTGCAGGGCATCATCCTCCACATCCTCAATATGAGGAGCATGCTCTCTAGGATCCATAAACCGAGGGAATGGATGCTGCTAAAAGTAATCCCTGTATTGGGGTAATACCCCCGCATCTGCTATATCATCCAGGTAATCCCACCTCAGATGATGTAAACCTATCAGCTCCTACATCGCTAAAGCATAGGATAGCCTAGGCAACCATCCCTGCCTCTCCTCATCAGTGTATCGAGCATATGTCGTATACTCCTGAGAGATCCCCTGCGGCTGGTCGTACTGCCTCATCACTCGTGAAACAATGAATCACTCTACAATAGTCTGTGACCTCCCAATCAGTGGGCGTGTAACAAAAATATCTCTCCAAACCACCCGCCAGTCATCCCATGACTCCAACCCCTTGTACGGTCTCCATATGACAGCTATCAGATCATCAAGCTATTGTCGCCAGAAGTCTGTCTTGCCCAGACGGGGCTACGTAATATATCTGGCATACCTATAGATAATAGGCTGCTCGGGCTCTCTGCTATCATCGACTATCGACCGACAAATGGGAAGGTGCTCCCAAGCCCACACCTATAAAATGTAAACCCCTGCAGCCATGCTCCTCCCATCTCTGTAAACAATCTCATGCATCTCTCGATACATGTGGGCCAATAAGAAAGAGCCCCAACCAAGTCTCTGAGGGGTCTCTATCAACCTCTCCAGCATACAACCCCATCCTCTCTAAAAACCCTGTTGCCCTCTGTCTGGCATCAAGAAGCAACCAATGAAACCTGCTAGGACACATAACAGCAGATACTCCTCACTGTACCTGCCCATCAATATATCCCAACTCATAGAATGGGTCAAGATGTCAGGATCCCTAAATACGTTCCTAAGAGCCTGTAGTCCAGGTAACAATGCAGTATCATAATCCACCTTATCCCCAGCAAAAGGGATATGAAGGATCCTGTACACATCCTCGGGAGTGATAGTCAACTCCCCAACTGGCAAATGAAAGGTATTATGCTCTAAATGAAATCACTCTACCAATTCTGTCAGCATCCCATGGTTCACACGGATATCAGGTAACCTCATCAGGTGGGTAAAGCCACACATATCAATATGAGCCTGCTCGACCTCAGACAAATCATGAACCAAAGCCATAGTAGGAGGATATACGCATCTAAAGAGCATAGGAGGTAAGCACACCTACAACAATCCAATAATGAAGCATCAGAAAATAGTCCAAGTGAGCCTACAAGAGAAGTTAAACATCACACAAATCCAACTAAGTCAAATGCAAAACCAAAATTTCATGTTTACACTTTCAAAAATGGTCGTTGTTTTTCGAATGACAAAACACAGTTAAGCAGAATCTTGTATGAGTCAGGAATGGCTCTCGTATGAGAAAACAGCCTTAAACGACACTTTATTGGACTCCGCACGACAAAATGGTCTCCTAACTGACCTGTCGTATGACACAAGGGTGGATCCAGTACGACAAATCTAATGGCTTCAAACGATAAAAGAAAAATTGCCAGTTTTTCGTATGAGACAGGATCTTGTCTCGCACGATGAAACGTGACACTCAACCCAAAACCCATGAAAAATGTGAAAAATGCATAAAAAAATTCAAAATTGGAAACATAAACAGGCTTAAGATTGATCACTTACTGTTGGCTCGTAGTTTCAGGGTCGATTATGTCTTCTCTGGCACTCGAATCGATGCTGATGAGTAGGGACCACCATTTTTCTTCGCAGAAGGCTTTTTGAATTTTCAAACTTGGAGGGTTAAAATGAATTGAAAATGACACTTTCATCCCATATATAGCCAAAAACCTAATTTTTCAACTTGCTTCGATGGACACGAAAATTGTACCCTTAGCTAATGTGCCTACTCTAATTCCATTTTCAAGATTGAAATCAAAATTCGAGATCATCTTGCTAGTCAATTTCACAATTTGGACCACTTATCGCTCTATTCATCAAATTCTCAGTCTTTCTTCGACTTGCACTCAATTTCTCAGCAATCAACGCTGAATATCAATTTCAAATTTACGAATCAACTTTGTGATCAATTTAATCTTCAAAATTCTTCAAAATCACTTCGCGCTCAAATAACTAATCATTGCTCAAAATTGCCTAAAATCAACTACCCTCGCTATCATTTCGGTTTCACTCCCGAGGGGGCAAATTCACAACCTTATGACCTCACATCTTACAAGTTGAGAAAATTTTCAAATCTTCATCAAAAGTCGAGCAAAATCTTTTCAATTAAAGAAAATCAATCCTTATCGCTAAGAGGCATCTCAGCTTCATTGCTTCACATCAAGTTGAGATCTCTCGATCATCCGAATATAATCAATCACTAGGGGCATATCAGTTTCATCACTTCACATCAAGCTGATATTTGTCCTTCATCCAAATTAATCTCTTAGCGTTAATCAGTTTCATCGCTTCAAATCAAACTGATTATTTATTTAAACTTAATCAAAAGTTTAAAGAGTTTCTTTGATCACACTAAATCTAAGTAGGTGTTCAGTATTCATTTCTTGATCAAGTTGGATGGTTTATTCTTCGCTCATCGTGTCTTGATCAATCAAGTTCAAGATCGATTTTTATCATTACTCACTGTATCTAAGTTCAATCAAGTTCTAGATCAGTAAGATCCGCTTCTTGATCAATCAAGTTCAAGTTTGGTATCTTTGTTTTCTATCGTTCCTTAGTTAAATCAAGTTTGGCATCGGTATCACTTTAATCAGACTTTATTCAGCTTTGTCACTTTGAATCAAGCTAAACACCTTGCTTTTCATCTAGTTCATGATCAATCAAATTCAGAACTGGTATCTCCTAGACATCACACATTCTTTGAACGAACACGCTGCTCACACATTAATTCAAAGAGGGGCAAATGTAATACCCTAAAATTGATCATCTAAACCATGGGCACCTAATCTTGACAACATCACCAAGGTCCTAACCAAGGCAATTAAATCAATCTTGAGCACATTATTAATTCTTTAATTATCAAAAATCACATTTCAAATCAATTACTCAATATTAATTAAATATTTATTTAATTAATTGAATCATTTCCAAGAATATCATTTTGATCAATTATCCTATTTTAATTTATTAAATATCTTTGCATATTTAATTAATTAATAAATTTGCCATTCAATCATGCGAAAAGAATTAATTTACTACAAAAAGAAGAATTTATTACAAAACAAAGAGTTGAATTGAAAATTAAATAAAATAATTGAATTGAGAGAAATCAAACTTGAGATATTATTTCTTTTTCTAAATTTAGAACTTGAAATCAGAAAAGCAATTAATTGAATTATTAATTATTCTCTTAAATTGGAACTTGAAGCTTTTCAGAAAAAGAAGTTCAGTTGCATTAAAAAGACCTTTTTCTTGAATAAATCAAATATGTGCATGGAATTATCTATTTTTATTTGATATGCATGGAATTAATTTATTATTATTTTCCAATGCAACTTGGACTTCTAATTTGAATGCATTTCAATTAAACTATAATTGGAATCTATCTCAAGATTAACTCAACCTAATTTCTCAATTAATTTCAATTAATCCTAAATTGAGCTTTTTCTCTTGTGATTCTCTATAAATTCAGTCTCCAGCTCTCATTCCAATTCACCCCAGAGATTTTTGAGAACATGCTTGGAGATTGTTATCATGTTGATTTTGCTCTGGAGTCATTGATATATTGTGCTCTTTTTTTTAGATTACTTGCATCCATTATTGCTTTCATCCATTATTGCTTGAATTGATTATTGCTTGAATTATTCATCCATCTTGCATCCATATAGCTTAAATATCATATAGATTAAATCCTTCATCTTGTTGTAGTCTAGTCACTGGTATTGCTTATAAAAATCTGAGAGCAATCTTATACTCGCATGTTTTAGAAGGCCATTGGTCGATTTGTCATGGTTTTCTTATTAATCCTTATATCTGACTAACCATGCATATAATGACTAAATTGAAGTGTTGTGTATTGTAGATATAGCTCCTTATCCCACTTTTCACACACACATGGGGTTCTGGGCTTATGCCTAAGTGGAAGACACCTGGAACTCCGGGGTTCCGAGGTTAAGTGAAGTGAGAGCCACCTAGAACTCTGGGGTTCTGGGGTTAGGTCAAACAGCCACCCAGAACTCTAGGGTTCTAGGGTTAGGTCAAACAGCCACCCGAAACTTTGAGGTTCTGGGGGCATAAAAACCAAGTACCCAAAACTTTGGGGGTTCCGGGATTCTAGGTAAAAAACTAGGGCACACAAAGAAAAACAAACAAAAACCAACAACAAAATCAAGAGAAAAACTAAACTAAAAACCAACAACAAGGGCAAGAAAATTCACTAACATGGTGAATCGAGATTCTTGAAAATGCCAAGGAAAGCTTGGAGGTCTGGAAGTTCACGACTTGGAGATAGGCAGGAGGGGCTCTGAATGCACAAAATGAACTTTATAAGTCCATCATCTCTATTTATAACTCCCCTAAGCCTGTCCGTATGAAAGCCTTAAACACGACCTCAGGACTCTGAGGTCTCGAGGTTCCAAGCTCGAAAAAAGAAAAAGAACACCCCACCCTAGAACTCCAAGGGTCTGGGGTTCTGAAGCAAGAAAAAGGAGGCTCCACCTCGGGACTCCGAGACTCCAGAGTTCTGAGGCAAAAGACGCAAAAACCTCGAGGCTCCAGGATCCCGGAGTTCTGAGGTCAAAACCAAAAGAACAAAGAGACCTTGGGACTCTAGAGTTCCGAGGTAAAAAAGGCATAAAGAAAGAAAGACGAAATAAAACAAAGGGGACCCAAATTTTGACGCAAGGTGTAATGTCCGCCAAAATACCCCAAAGAAATATAGCTAAAAACACGCTAATTTTTTTATTTTTTTTTAAACAATACAACACATAAAATCACTTAAGAAATGCAGCAAGCACACAACAACATTTAAGTGTTATGAACATAGAATAATTCACTCAAGCTATTCAAACAATTACGCAAGCGGAATACAATAAATCATTACTACTGCCTCCCCAGGGTATCTCAACAACATTACTTAATCTACCTACATAAGAAATAATCATTTACTTTCTTCCAGTTCAATACCTCATAATCTTAATCATTATAAACACATAAGTGCAACATAGAAATACCTAACACTCATGATATGCAACCTTCTTAATCTTTCATTTAATATGAGATTCTATCTTTCAATGCACCGCTATTTCCTTTTTCACTTAGATCCATTTTATACACCAAGTCCAAATGTTCATATTACCATTAACCAACCTCTGACTATAAACATCACCATACACATACCAAGATTAATCCCTTACATCGCATTAACATGATTTCCATTTACAATTAACTTCTACATAGTCATTTCTAATTCTATGCTCCTAGCATACTTATTACTTCATCATGATTCTAAAAGAACATAATGCAATATTTACAAAGTCTCCTTAAACATTTAACCCATAGCTCGTTTAATACTCATAAAATCTCTTACACTATATCAATTAACCAACAATCATCTTATTACAAATCAGGTAACTACACAAATTCATCTCAACACAAACTATGATACAATATCCTAATTCCATAACCACTAATAGCATCCACCAAATGGAGATATAACCTTAAACCATAACACATGATACATTATAATCCTTTCCTAAAGACAAGCATTCATTTTACAATCTGCCCATACACTTACCAGTAATTTCTATTAATAAGATTAGCAATTCATCACTAAGAAGATCCATACAATATTTCATAAGGAACCTTCAATTACACCCCCATCATTATAATATTTCAATTCAATCATTAGATCATTGTCTACGAAGTATGATACTATAATTTCAAATTCTTTAATCACAACTCATAAACACGTCCTAAGATATCTTCCAACATTACTCAAACTCACACATCCTATCAAGACATAACATTTCTTCTACTTAAATCATTAGTTAAAGACATCATTTCAAATCTAATACCATTATCATAATATTTACCTGATTTACTTTTAACATGGTTCATCAAGAATACAAAATACATCATTTAGTTTCGAACAACAATAGTTATCCACATCTCATGCATCCATTTCATTTAATATAAATGCGTTACAATACCACTGAAGTTTCATCATTACAATCATCTACCATAATCAAAAGATATTGTTATAACTAGAACAACATAGTCATTTCTCATATACATGACATCTTTTACAACCGTTACATAAGAATTCCATTACATAAATCACATCATCATTTACATTCTTGCTACAATTATTATCCATGAACAATCTGAAGAAGCATCCTCATCCACGCAAGAAGAATCCAAAGATAGAAACATCCCAATGGTTTAAAAACACCAACCACCCGACCATGTGGAACCAAAGGAACCACCCCCCGTGCTAGGAGATGACACAAGGTCCCAACACACACTTTACATCTAGGCTGACACTCAAAACCAAAGACACTAACTAACAAGGACTCTAAGGCAAGAACTCACACAGAGCCACAAGAATAAACTCCCAGAGGCGTAAAACTCATCAGGACATAAATGCATCCAATAAGCATAATCATAAATCATAAAGGGGGAACACATGTAGGAGTGGAGTGTCATCACATGCCATCCTCATAACATAATAACAAAAGTCACTAGCCTGATGGACATGTGGAGCCATATCAACCTATGAGACACCAAGGGAGATTAGCTTACCATCTTCACAGCCTTCTCATGCTTATCCTAAAACATCCTCCCTAGGACATAAGTCATGCGGCTCAAAACTATTCATTATCTTGTTTAAGTGAGTTATAATTTTCCCATCCCAATTAATTCATTATCAATGTTATCACTTGCTTACAAATCATGGGAAACTCCAATTTGCCCTGGTTGTCTAGAATTCATGCATCCTTATAAGGAACCTCATGCCAGTCTATCTCTCATGACCTCGGTCATCACAAGGAAGCTCACTCCTCCTAACATGGCCCAACAATAAATCACAAGAGGCTCTACCAACATAAATATATTAAAATAATACTCAATGCAGCCAATAACTTTCACACATACTCTCACAACATATGCAAGGCTACAACAACATCAATATAACAAAAATGAGCCTCTTGGCTAGCAATAAACAAAGGCATATCAAGCCATCAAATAGAAGATAACATCACAACAAGGCCTACTCACTTGCTCGTCCAAAATAGCATATATATTCACCTCAATCATCCATGGTCTATTCACATGGAAGAGAGTCTATAGTGTCCACAATGGCGCAGAGGAGCAAATATACATAAGACCATCCAAATACATCGAAACTGATAGAAGCCAAATCTGGAAAACATAACAGCCCTCAAATAAAGCCTCTGGTACAAAAATTAATCTAGAAATTACCACACAAGCAAGCAACTAGCAAATTGACCTATAGGAAAAACTACAGGAAACATTACAGGAAAGACTACAGGAAACCATTTCTCACATTCTAACTTGATTTTTCAAAAATAAGAAGAATAAAATAATCCCTTCCAAATCTGATTTCTGAAAATAAGAATCAATTTAAAATTCTTTTCTAAATCCCCAGACAATCTTTTTTAAAAACAATGTGAAGTGCAAGTAAAACCACCAACCTGGAAAATGGAAGAATCCAAAAAAACACCAATCCAAGCCTTTAAACCAATTTAAATCCAACCACCATAAATCTCCAAATTAATCTCAGAAATTCATTCACCAAATATACCAACATAACATCAAAACTCCATTCACGACACAGACTCAGAAAGGCACAGAAGACTCTCAACAGACCCAGAAATATAAATATTTCCCACAAACTCTAAAATAAAGCCTTATAATCAAACTAAATATTTCCTTCAATTGATACAACTATAAATTTATTTTCCAAAGCTCATACATTAAATCGCAGACACGGAGCATACAGGAAAACTATAAAATAAAATATAAAAGGATAGAATACATCTCCAACCTACAACCTGTGTTATGGAAGAAGTCAAAGAAGAGATCCCACAAGCCAAACCAAATCAAATCCAAGCTCTAGCCAAAATCCAAGAGAGAAGAAAACCAAAACCAGGAAGAAAACTTGCTGGAGAAAATTTTCCAAGAAGAATCAACCCCTGAAAATTTCACGGGAAAGAAAATAAAAAGAAAAACATTAACCAAAAACCCAATCAAACTATTCCAATCTATAATATATTTCATACCTACCTTCCCAAAGTTGAAGAAAATAAAATATATTTTCTACCTACCATAAACTTCCAACCAATCAAATCCAAGGGTAGGTAAAATAAATTAAACCATTGACCTGGGGTGAAAATGACTTTTAAATAAAAGAATACAAATTACCTCCCTTTTAATTACTTAATGGGTAAAATAATATTACTCAATAAATAAAATTCACTTCAACATTAAATAAATAATTTCCCACCATAGACATTTATAAATAAATATTAATAATAATAGGAAATCAATAAATAAAATTAAATAAATAAAACTCCAATAAATAATAACTCAATTGAACCCAATAAATAAAAGCTAATAAATTAAATATCAAATACTCAACATTAAATTAAATAGATCAAATAATAAATAAATCTTTATTAAATAAATAAATAAAAGATCAAGCCAATTAGATTAAATACATTATTCACTTAAATAAATTCCTTATAAGTGGAAATCCAAATACACAATGAGAAATCCATACCTCAAAACTCACACAAAAGAAGCTAGAGGGATTTGATCTCCAAACCTCCAACTCATGATGAAGAGACTTAACCAATACACCATAATACTTACTTGACCAACAAAAAGTAAAATAAAAATAGCATAAGATATCAACAAATCAGCTAACATCAAGATAACCTGTCAAGGTGAACAGCTTAGACCTAGAGTATGTGAGGGGAACTTGTGCCAACTCCGAACCACATGCCATTGGGATTTAAAGACACGCTTAGACCTATGGAGCCAAGTGGAGTTGATGTTTGGTACCTGCAAATCCTGCATCCACAAAGCAACAATACGACATATGTATATATATATTATAACAGGCAAGGGTTAGAGAATCGCAACGACACATCCCGTTCGCAATGAGTGATGTGGAATTGTCTCTATCCCAAAGATAGTCATATAACAATCAAACACACCATAAGATCAATTCATCATTGATAATCAGTAAATATGGTCAGTACATAAAAATATCATCAAGTGCATGATTAGTATAGTTCATGATTATAGTAAGGCATGTAAAATTCATCAACACTTATGCTCATCGAATCACATGATCAATATAATCTTTCAATAATCAATCACATAATAAGTATATATATTGTCTAATAAATCACGTGATCAATAATGATAGTATCAACATCATATAAATCATCTGAAATAGTCTATGCCGAGTAATTCCTATCATGCATGAATTAAAAGTGAACTCTAGTCAAAACAAGTCAAGTCAAGGGTGGACACTATATCTTCCCCTCCTTAGACTCGACTTACTCCTGGAAGTCATAAGATTTAGGGTGACAACTAGCACACATAAATCAAAAACTTTCTTTTAACACAAACATATTATAATATTTTCTAAGTCAAAGAAAGATAATGACAACTAAATTTCCTCCTTATGCTCCAATTATTCAAAATAAACTTGTTACACAAGAGGTAAATGAAGCACCAACTGCTATTAATTATGATATGTACACTAAATTATTAAAATATTTACAAGGGAACTTCATTTTAACCATGCTTGCAAATACAAAACTATAACTTTAGTCACTGAGTTAAGCATCAATAAGAAGAAATCACTATATTTCACATCAATATTCATAGTAACCCTCCTTCAACATCTAGTTGCATGCAAATAGAGAGAGAGAGAGAGAGAGAGAGAGATACATTTATACAATATCTTACACATATGCACTTATTATATTATTGAACAGATCATGTCATAAGCCTAAATGAGGGAAAATTTCCCAAAAATAAGCTTCCTCAAGTTAAATATGTTCTAGACATCACATGATAATCAAGCATATATAACCAATTTATGTTAAACAACAAATTTCATGGCATTCAAATATCCTAATTTCCACCATGCTTACTTTGCGCTATACTTTATACAAACATTAGCTACAATCCTTATCCAATCAAATGATTCAAAGGGCATTCTTAATCCATTATGTGTACACAAAGATTTTGAAGGCAAGAAATCAACAACTACTTTTTATTTAACTATTCCATAAATTTCAACTTCACAATTCCAAGGCACTTCTATCTACCGTAAACTTTAGAAAGTTACCAATAAATTTCATCTTATTAACACTTTTCGTTTACTCGGCTAATAACAACATTATCTAATTATTTTCTTAGTCTATTGCACTTTTCTATGATGTCCTCCCTCGCACACACTATCAGAGGTCCATAATGAACATGATAGAGACAACACTGGCTCAAGATTTGGGCCCACAATACATCGACACTTAAAATGACCACTATAGACAACAAAAGAGGAGGTCAAAGGAAATATCCTCAAATCAATTCATTAAATTAAAAGAGAAGAAAATTTGTCGGCGAAATCAATCAAGAAATTTAAGCGACAAGTGCCACCACAAGAGAAAAATAAAAGAAAGAAGAAATCAGTGGTCATCCAAAATTAAAGAAATCTAAAAAATACACATTAATCCTAATGACACATCACATAAATCATAAATTAACTCAAGGCAAAATAAACGATTCATCCAACTCACATCATGAGGTGACCAACATTAGTCACACTAAAGGGAGTAATCGCTACACAACATCCAAGGGTGAAATGCCTTGAATGTGTTAGAGAGTGCACACCATATTTAAGACTTCTATTTTATCCATATGTTTGTATTACTTTCATTATTTTTTAAAGCAATTCAAATTTTCAAAAATATAGGGAATTATCCTTTATGAAAGTTGACATAGGTAGGAAGAGATAAAGAAACTACGCACTCACACATGCACAAGGAATATACTCATACCATGACTAATGATCAAGATATCTTATCTCTACTAGGATTATACTGACCAAGTTATAACAGAAACAAAGGTTAGAGATTCAATTACTCACTTGATAGTAAACTACAACATGCATTATTTCCATTAATGCACAACTAATAACCTATAGAAGATTAGAAATTCCTTCATAAGGTCTTTAATAAATTTATTCAATCATATATTTAAACAAGAAAAATAGGTCTCATTACAAAATCCAAAGTTTAATATCAATTTCTACTCTTACCAATAATAATCTTCTGACATACTTCTGGTTATCTAAGTTAAGAATATCTCAGTCCCACTTCCAGAACTTAGTTTTCTTTTCATCTAATACCACTTAAATTACAATAACACACACATCATTCTATTTAAAATCACTTCCTATTATTACTTGATTACTATCATTCATAGACTATGTATTTTCAACATTTCAAGAAAAATTGGCATTTAGAATCCCAACACAATTTCATATAACTAATTATTATTTTATCTCATTAGAATTCTCTAAGGAAGCACTTCTTAAAATTCAAATAAGGCAATGATATAGTAACCTTTCTTAATTTATCCATCTAGTTAAGAGAAATATTTATTCAATGCCACACAATTCCTACACAAAGCTAAAACTTTTATCTTGGCAAACCAAATAAAGACACAATGATATCATTTCGATTTCTACATATGCAATGCACCAATCCTTGCTTCAATACACATATTTATCTCCTTTTAGTTTCACGATACATTTCCTAATTAAATGATGGGATATTCTATTTAATCAATTCTTCCCTTAAAGAACAAGGATCATGAATGCAATACCTAAATTTCAGTCTCCAATGCAAATTAACTTCATTTAATCTTTCCTTTAGCATTTACAAGTCATATTCATCATTTATTATCCAATCCTTCTGCTTAATATCAATAACCCCCAAGTATTTGAATCTTTTTCCACAAGGAGAGAAGAGAAAGGAAGGGATATTGCCACACAAATCAATACACGCAAATTTATGTAAACTTAGTTTGAATTTCCTAGTCATACCAAATACAACTACCAATTTTAAAGATATGCAATTTGAAATTCCTTAAAATCTCCTACCAATACACGTGCAACTAACAATCCCAAATCCTTTGATAGCTATGATTTCCTCAAGCAATCTTTTCTTACATACAAAATCACACATATACCAAAACAACCAATAGTTCTTTGGGGAAATCATTACATTACCAACTAACCTCCTTACATTTCACATAAGAGATTAAATAAGGAAAAAGGCATTCCAACTACTTCTATTAAGCACCACATATAATTCCTTTGATTTTCACATCATTATCTATACTAAATTATTCCTAAATGTATAATACAAAAACTTCATCCTTCTATTCATAGGAAGATCAACATAATAGACTAATTTTATGATCATCGCATTAGTTAAGAGGATACGCACATTATTTTCTCATTCTGCAACATAATTAATCATGTATAAGGAAAGCAACCCTAATCATTCAAGTAAGCACTAGAAATTTACAGAGCAAGTAAGAACATATAGACACTTCTCTTATTCTGGAGACATACATATGGAATAAATACACACTTTAATTAAAGTTATGATTTCTAAAAGGAATTAGAGAGAAACACAAGGCATAGATATTTAAGATTCCAAAAATTCCAATAACACTTCTTCTAACACAAATCTCAAAGAGTAACTTAATTCAAGGAACATCAAGGCACATTCAAAAGACTAATAGAAATATGCTTAACCAGAGATCCCATTGTTGCAACTTGGGCTCTGATACCAAATGTAATGCCCGCCAAAATACCCCAGAGAAATATAGCTAAAAACAAGCTAATTTTATTTTATTTTTTTTAAACAATACAACACATAAAATCACTTAAGAAATGCAGCAAGCACACAACAACATTTAAGTGTTATGAACATAGAATATTACACTCAAGCTATTCAAACAATTATGCAAGCGGAATACAATAAATCCTTACTACTGCCTCCCCAGGGTATCTCAAAAACATTAATTAATCTACCTACATAAGAAATAAGCATGTACTTTCTTCCAGTTCAATACCTCATAATCTTAATCATTATACACACATAGGTGCAACATAGAAATACCTAACACTCATGATATGAAACCTTCTTAATCTTTCAATTAATATGAGATTCTATCTTTCAATGCACCACTATTTCCTTTTTCACTTAGATTCATTTTATACACCAAGTCCAAATGTTCCTATTACCATTAACCAACCTCTGACTATAAACATCACCATACACATACCAAGATTAATCCCTTACATTGCATTAACATGATTTCCATTTACAATTAACTTCTACATAGTCATTTATAATTCTATGCTCCTAGCATACTTATTACTTCATGATGATTATAAAAGAACATAATGCAATACTTACAAAGCCTCCTTAAACATTTAACCCATAGCTCATTTAATACTCATAAAATCTCTTACACTATATCAATTAACCAACAATCATCTTATTACAAATCAGGTAACTACACAAATTCATCTCAACACAAACTATGATACAATATCCTAATTCCATAACCACTAATAGCATCCACCAAATGGAGATATAACCTTAAACCATAACACATGATACATTATAATCCTTTCCTAAAGACAAGCATTCATTTTACCATCTACCCATACACTTACTAGTAATTTCTATTAATAAGATTAGAAATTCATTCACTAAGAAGATCCATACAATATTTCATAAGGAACCTTCAATTACACCCCAATCATTATAAGATTTCAATTCAATCATTAGATCACTGTCTACGAAGTATGATACTATAATTTCAAATTCTTTAATCACAACTCATAAACACGTCCTAAGATATCTTCCAACATTACTCAAACTCACACATCCTATCAAGACATAACATTTCTTCTACTTAAATCATTAGTTAAAGACATCATTTCAAATCTAATACCATTATCATAATATTTACCTGATTTACTTTTAACATGGTTCATCAAGAATACAAAATACATCATTTAGTTTCGAACAACAATAATTATCCACATCTCATGCATCCATTTCATTTAATATAAATGCGTTACAATACCACTGAAGTTTCATCATTACAATCATCTACCATAATCAAAAGATATCGCTATACCTAGAACAACATAGTCATTTCTCATATACATGACATCTTTTACAACCGTTACATAAGAATTCCATTACATAAATCACATCATCATTTACATTCTTGCTACAGTTATTATCCATGAGCAATCTGAAGAAGCATCCTCATCCACGCAAGAAGAATCCAAAGACAGAAACATCCCAATGGTTTAAAAGCACCAACCACCCAACCATGTGGAACCAAAGGAACCACCCCCCGTGCTAGGAGATGACATAAGGTCCCAACACACACTCTACATCTAGGCTGACACTCAAAAGCAAAGACACTAACTAACAAGGACTCTCAAGCAAGAACTCACACAGAGCCACAAGAATAAACTCCCAGAGGCATAAAACTCATCAGGACATAAATGCATCCAATAAGCATAATCATAAATCATAAAGGGGGAACACATGTAGGAGTGGAGTGTCATCACATGCCATCCTCATAACATAATAACACAAGGCACTAGCCTGATGGACATGTGGAGCCATCTCAACCTATGAGAGACCAAGGGAGATTATCTTACTGTCTTCACGACCTTCTCATGCTTATCCTAAAACATCCTCCCTAGGACATAAGTCATGAGGCTCAAAACTATTCATTATCTTGTTTGAGTTATAATTTTCCCATCCCAATTAATTCATTATCAATGTTATCACTTGCTTACAAATCATGGGAAACTCCAATGTGCCCTGGTTGTCTAGACTTCATGCATCCTGACAAGGAACCTCATGTCAGTCTATGTCTCATGACCCCGGTCATCACAAGGAAGCCCACTCCTCCTAACATGGCCCAACAATAAATCACAAGAGGCTCTACCAACATAAATATATTAAAATAATACTCAATGCAGCCAATAAATTTCACACATACTCTTACAACATATGCAAGGCTACAACAAGATCAATATAACAAAATGAGCCTCTTGGCTAGCAATAAACAAAGGCATATCAAGCCATCAAATGCTGCCATCAAATAGAAGATAACATCACAACAAGGCCTACTCACTTGCTGGTCCAAAATAGCATATATATTCACCTCAATCATCCATGGTCTATTCACATGGAAGAGAGTCTATAATGTCCACAATGGTGCAGAGGAGCAAATATACATAAGACCATCCAAATACATCGAAACTAATAGAAGCCAAATCTGGAAAACATAACAGCCCTCAAATAAAACCTTTGGTACAAAATTAATCTAGAAATTACCACACAAGCAAGCAACTAGCAAATTGACCTACAGGAAAAACTACAGGAAACCTTACAGGAAAGACTATAGGAAACCATTTCTCACATTCTAACTTGATTTTTCAAAAACAAGAAGAATAAAATAATCACTTCCAAATCTGATTTCTGAAAATAAGAATCAATTTAAAATTCTTTTCTAAATCCCCAGACAATCTTTTTAAAAAACAATGTGAAGTGCCGGTAAAACCACCAACCTGGAAAATGGAAGAATCCAAAAAAACACCAGTCCAAGCCTTTAAACCAATTTAAATCCAACAACCAGAAATCTCCAAATTAATCTTAGAAATTCATTCACCAAATATGCCAACATAACATCAAAACTCCATTCACGACACAGACTCAGATAGGCACAGAAGACTCTCAGCAAACCTAGAAATATAAATATTTCCCACAAACTCTAAAATAAAGCCTTATAATCAAACTAAATATTTCCTTCCAATTGATACAACTATAAATTTATTTTCCAAAGCTCATACATTAAATCACAAACACAGAGCATAAAGGAAAACTGTAAAATAAAATATAAAAGGATAGAATACATCTCCAACCTGCAACCTATGTTATGGAAGAAGTCAAAGAAGAGATCCCACAAGCCAAACCAAATCAAATCCAAGCTCCAGCCAAAATCCAATAGAGAAGAAAACCAAAACCAAGAAGAAAACTTGCTGGAGAAAATTTTCTAAGAAGAATCAACCCCCGAAAATTTCACGGGAAAGAAAATAAAAAGAAAAACATTAACCAAAAACCCAATCAATATATTCCAATCTATAATATATTTCATACCTAGCTTCCCAAAGTTGAAGAAAATAAAATATATTTTCTACCTACCATAAACTTCCAACCAATCAAATCCAAGGGTAGGTAAAATAAATTAAACCATTGACTTGGGGTGAAAATGACTTTTAAATAAAAGAATACAAATTACCTCCCTTTTAATGAAGGGAATATGTAGGGAAAAATCTCATGATATGTGGAGTCTCTAAAAATTGCTCAAGTGTCCCCATGTCGATGTTGAAAGTTACACCCCCTAAATCAAGTGTATTGATCCACACTACTGAAAAAGGCAATCCAAGATCTAGTGAGGATGAATGTAGAACATGACCCAAAGACTCACATGTTTCCTCTAAATATAAAGAGACTTGTTGACCATTTTTGTGTCAACCCTATCGATGCAGATAATCGATTTAAGAAGATCATCAGATGGCTAAAACCCTATATTTTTCCTAAAGTCTTAAACCCTAAACCCTTAAGGCATTTTTGCATTAGTCATTTTTTAGCCTTCTTCTTTCTCATCTTTGACTGGCTCGGGCGGTCATTTCACTTAAGGATTATCGGTTGGCAAAAGTTCTTGTTTATTGCTTTATCACGGTGGCCGGGAATTTCCACTTTTGTTCCCTCTTTTGATCTTCCTCTTTTACATGACACTATGATGAGAGATACTGGTGGGAGGAAAAGAAGTATTACCACTTGGTAGTCCCCTATCACTCTTTCTCAAGAAATAGGAACAATTCTACATGCTATCACTGTTCTTTTTTGTGCAACAAGGTGATGGACAATACACAAAGCAATATGAGGGAAGGGTTGTTATCATTTTTTTCAAAATGATAAGGAATTGGGTCCCACCCTTGGTTGTGATGTTGCGATAGCAATGAGGCTCATGGGGCTAGCTTATTTAACAGTTAATTGGGGCCATCCGATTTCACTAAAAAGATAAATCAACAACCATGTTTTAAATCTCTTTTATGAGTCCTTTTAAAGTCCTCCAAGCACATCTCGGTCATTCATCTATGCACAAAGAGGAGATCTAATGGCCCAAATTCAAACCTGGAAAGAAAGTTAAAATTCAAATTGATGCCCAGAGGTGGTTGTTGACTTGATGGGGTGAAAATCAGTTTCTACCCTATCGGTGGCCCACATTGAATCATATCTATCTCAACCACTTTTAGGTGGCCACCATTAGTCCACCATGACTCTGCAAAGGATTTTCATATGCTGACATTGCCCATTTATTGTAGAATGAAGACTTTTGGGCCAATAGAGGACATTCAGATGCCATTCTTGCAGGGATTCTCCCCCTTTTTAGGGATTGTTTCTCTTTCCCAATTTTGGGAGATATCTTCGGCACACAACCATCAGATTATCGGTCTAATATGATTCCCCTCTCCTTTTATAACCTAACCCTAGCTAGTTAGGGTTTCTGAACTGAGTTATGTCTGACCTATAAACATAAATTTTGTAACTCTTTCTAAGGGTTCTCCCTTTGTTTCTCTTATAGAAAATTTATACTTTTCTGCAACTATAAATTTTGCCTTACCTTTATATCAATAAAATTGTCTGCCTTGCCTCTCTTTCAATTCATATATTTTGTGTAATGCATATTATCTCTTACTTGAATGCATTGTTTTATTATTCTTAGCTTATGTGATTGTGTTAACAACCTTGTAGATGTTGTTTGTGAATTTCTTTAATTCCTTTCTTCATCTTGCAGAATTCTAAACTTTGCATATTATTAGGGACCTGATTAGGATAGAAAAATATGCATATCCT